>NC_040885.2:18117319-18397319 GCF_900634795.4 Betta splendens
GTTCACATGAAACTGAATCTGTCTCCTGGTCGTGTTGCCGTCATCTCTCAACTGGCACAGAAGCAAAAAGGAGAGAGAATGAAATATTAAATGTATAAACATAAAATGTAATTAACATTTCTGCTCTGGTAAATGATGCCCAGTATTTACCTCGATAGTGTAGGTCCCTGGACTGACATCCTGGAGGATACATGTAGTTCTGGGCTGGTTTGTGTCCTGTAAACAAAAGGCTGATTAAGAATTTGATAGACTCAATAAAAAAACCTGAATGTAAACTAACTACAGGTGTGTGCGTGAGCTGGTCCCATTATGATTTCGTTGGTATAGATTTACAAAAGCAATTATGTGATTGATATTGAACAAATGTGCAAACATCAGTCTTACTGGTTTGCAGCGCTGCAGTCTGAAGGGTCCGTCCTGACGCAGCTTGTAGTACAGGTAGTAGAAGTGGAAGGCGAATGAGGCCGGAGCCTGGTCGAAGGCCACGTGGAGGTTGGACCCCAGCTGAGACACGGTGAAGGTCTTTGGCTTCCAGACTGCACAGAAAGCACAGAACTAACATTCTACACCTCTAGATAGATACATATGATGATATAAAATGCACTAATCCCTTCATAAATGTGACGATTACTGTAATTAGTAGGTCAACTCTGTCCTTTTCACACTGTCTCTACAGTGTGATTCTATTGTTTCAACAAAACAGGGGCAGACCTAAAATCCAAGCGTGAATGTTTGTGTGTAATCAGCATCTGGACGAGGTCTGTTTGCATGCGGCTCTGCTTATGACGACGACACTGAGGAACTTACATGGTTTGCAAACCAGGTTGTCTGATCCCAGCAGGACTTCACACGCTGAAAGACCAACACAAAGAGCCATGTCTCAAATGATCAGACATATTAAAGGACGACAGTCTAACATGATAGTTATTTTCTCGTCTTCGCTGTGGGGTTTTATCTGTGTGAACTAGGTTTTATCAACTGCTGATTAAAGACAGACCTCAGACGTGAGACGATGCCCGTGGTCGCAGCAGTTTAGAGAAGTTGATCATTTTTATGTAAAGCACAGCTTTAAGCATTGAGACCACTGGGCTTTGTATATTGTGCTTCCAACATATCACATACGTTCTCATTCAGCTCAGTAAGGCTCTATTAGCTCCTCAGGGCCGTGACACATCAAGCAGACGGTGAATTGATGCACATCTGTTGGGCTAGTTTCATTCTTGGGTTTTCCCCTTTCCCTCTATACGTTGACAAACACAAGCCTCTACTGCCACCTGCTGGTGTTGTTCCCCTAGTGGGGCAGAGCCTCATACTGGACTCACAGTTGGTTCTGAGGAAGGATGGAGGGAAGAAGCTCTCGTTCATCAGCGTCGGGAAAGGTACAACACGAATCATGTAGTCGGTGTCAAAGGTCAAACCACTGAACGGCTGACTGCTCAGCTTCTATACGGGCAGAACAATGATAAAGAAGGTTAACGTTGGCTGATGTAAAGCTACTGTTTACTGTCACTCGTACCAACTAACTGTGTAAGAGCATGTGAATATTGCTGATCATGACGCAGACGTGTGGCACACAAACAGCTGACTTCCTGCTTCCATGTGATTGGGCACACGGAGCTGTCACTCATGCGGCTCCTACCGTGTTCTTGTGGGAGAAGTTGAGCTGCCGCGGCTCTTTGAGGATCAGATGTTGGCACTGCTTCCCTTCAGGATTCTTGTCCTCCAGATAAACCCTGAAGCCTTTAATGTGCTCGATGCCTGCAGACACACAGAGTTCAGCCTCGTCTGCAGCCATCGCTCCTTTCTTACCTCCACCTGCCTCTACTCAGCCCTTTGCCTCTGCTTTTATTCCCGTCTGCTTTGTGTTTGTGTTTGGTTTTGTTTTTATTCCCATTCATAAACTCATATCAGACATATCCATTTCCTTTTTAAGCTCCGCTTGTTCCCTTCTTGGCAGCCACACCTTTCTCTCGTCCCCTCCTCCTTCCCTCCACTCTTTGAAAACACATCTGTCCTGTAATTACACCTTTACATCCACAGGACATGTTTTTGCTATTAGCTCTGTGAGAAGTGAAGAGAGACAAAGAGAGAGGGCAACAGTAAAACAGGTTTTTCTGCCGTGTGACAAGTTTGCTTTGGTTCTTTGTTCTTCTTTATTTCTGTCATAGAGCCTAAAACCTCCATGTTTGTATTTCTGATTGGAGAGGTATTGAAAAATGAGCTGGTTGTTTCAGATGCCACCAGCCTCTGCTGTACTTGATGTTTATGTGATATTCATTATTTTACCACCTTAACGACATTTATCGTCACGTAGCGCTGACATGACATCAAGTCTGACGCGACTGTGGCTCACTACATGTAAAACACTGTGTGATGATACGCTGTCCTTCCTTTGTCTGCTGCGTATTCACTGCTATACATTTTTTTAGCATTCTGGCAAGAGTTCAACTTTACATCTCAGACCTTGTGAGAAAACAAGAGTCAGTATTGTCACTGCGATAGAGACAGGTTCACCTTACACTGAGCACACATTCCTTCGTGGTAAAACCGTGGTATTGTTGTGTGAGATGTGATCCTCTCTCTCTCTGGGCCTGATCAAAGGGACTCACTCACACTCTGCTGGCTAATCTTATGGATTTGAGCACTTTGAAGGTTTCACTTTTCTCTTCCTCCTCTCTCTCTCTCGCTCTTTATCGCGCTCACTCTCTCTCTCGCTCTCTCTCTCTCTCTGAAGGTGCCCATGAACAGTCACACAAACAGACCGGTACCTAGTGGACTTGCAGACCAGTGGACGACCACGGCAGCCTGATCCTCACAGGCCAGATGGCTGAAGGAAATGTTGACGACCTCGTGGATCACATGCTTCCCCAAAGGGTAATTTAACGAACAGTCTGCAAGAGGAGACACAGGCATGACAATTATTACATTACACTTTGTGGTACTGGATCAGAAATATTCCCACACACGCATACATAACTTAACTCCAAGTGACAGAAATGTGGAGTAGAGGATTTCTTTAGACTCCACATCTGTCAGAGCCACATCAGCAAAGACCGGTGACCCACATGTATATGGATTATACCTTCACTCATTCAAATCACGGTGCTGCCCCCACCTCCTGCTGCCACCAATGTCTCCCTTGTTTTAGGAGGAGGGAGGAGGAGGAGCAGCTAGCCATGAACCGTGAGGGACTCGAGGAGAAAAGATGGACTTTAGGCGGTAGAAAAGGAGAGGGGCGTGAGCTCAGACACGACTGACTGCTCCTCTTTCCTGCTATTGACGGACAGGGCTGAGGACGGGAGAGGAGAGGAGGTTATGGGAGAACGGGGTATGAGTCACTGCCTCCTCCTCAAAGCGGGGTCATGTTCAGGGCTAAAGCAGAAGGTCACGGCTGGTCGCTCCTCTTCCTCCTCCTCATGCATCATAAAGCTCCTTTATGGGATGTAAGAAGGAGGGGACGACTGCAGCTCCTTCTGCTTCATCCCTCCTTTTCAGGTCTTCTTTACTCAAAAATGAGTTGAGGACGAAAGAGGAGGTTGAAGAAGTTTCACTACATGAAAAAAGGAACCGGGCGGTGGTGCGGTGGGTAGCACTGTTGCCTCACAGCAAGAAGGTCCCGGAGGCCTTTCTGTGTGGAGTTTGCACGTTCTCCCCGTGTTTGCGTGGGTTCTCTCCGGGTTCTCCGGCTTCCTCCCACAGTCCAAAGACGTGCATTAGGTTGATTGGACTCTCTTTATTGGTCGTAGGTGTGAGTGTGTGTGTGAATGGTTGTCTGTCTATGTGTTGCCCTGCGATGGACTGGCGACCCGTCCAGGGTGTACCCTGCCTCTTGCCCGTAGCCAGCTGGGTTTAGGCTCCAGCACCCCCGTGACCCCAGCATATGGGATTCAGCGGCTTGGAAAATGGATGGAAAAGAAGAACATTCTCCTTTGTGTTGTAAATAAGTAATCCAAGGTAACGCCATGTGAAAATGGCATCAGACACTGGGGAAAAGCATTTGTCACGTCATAAAGAGCTGTAGGAAGAGGTGGTTTTAAATTTGAGGAGCTCTAACACACATGTCCGAGGGTCAAAGGTCATCTCCCTATTACATCACAGCAAAGAGTCAGCGAGTGAATCTCAGGAACGGAAGCACTGAGGTGTGTCTTTCTCTCTCTGTCTGTCACACACGCACGCACGCACGCACACACGCGCGCACACACACACACACGCACACGCACACGCACACACACACACACACACACACACACACACACACACACACACACACACACACACACACACACACACACACACACACACACACACACACACACACACAATGACTTGATTCTGATTGTAATGCTAAAACACCTCAGTTCTTTGATTTGGTTTCAAAACCTCTCATTCGATTTTTTTTCTGAGCAAAGGATGCATCATAATTTCACTGACCTTTTGACCCTTGACCTCCACATCTTGGAGACATAATCTGTATTAAGTTCTGATTTTATGACAATGACGTTTTTCTCCAGAATAGGTGCAAGCAGCTGAAAATTGCTCTGTGGGAAATCTCTGCTCAATAGTTATGATAATATGTCGCATTTGAAACGGATTAACTTTTTGCTAAGATTTAGGTGGTAAATTTGAAACTTGCTGTTTTTATATTTGTTTACCTTAGCTTTAAGCATAAATAACATTGAATTTTATAATTTAAACGTGATTCTGTTTTTGTTTGTTAATCAATTCTTCTGGAAAACAAGGGAAAACGTTAATATTGTTAATAATATTACATATTATATTATACTTTTATGAAATAATTTCCTTTAAAAGACTGAACTGCAGATTGTTAAAAGTAAGGTGAAACACACACACACACACACACACACACACACACACACACACACACACACACACACACACACACACACACACACACACACACACACACACACACACACACAGGATGTGAAAGTGCTTCTCGCTCATGGTCACGGACAAAGGCAGGAGGCAGCGATCGGCTACGGCTCAGGAACTTGACTTTTGTAGACAAAAGAACAAAAGATGAGAAGGAGGAAGACGAGGAGGACGATGTAGGGGAAGAGGAGGATGGTGGTTGAACATATTTGCACATTTTCACTAAAGTTACACTTTTATGTGTTTTACACATAATTAACAGATTTCCTAGAGAAGTGCTGCCTCTTTCTGAACCTGGACCCATTTAGAATCCTGTACCTTTCCTGAACATCCTGTAAATATGGGATTTTCCTTTATTCAGGTTTAAAGACAAAAACTTACTGTCAGCTCTGAAGTTGACAGCCAACCTGCGAACTCCATCAGCACCAGACTGCACCTGAGAAAGCAAGAGAGACAAACACCAACATTATAAGGAAACCGTCCAATAGAATAGTCAATAGTCATTAGAATGGCTCCTATTCTCCTCCTAGCTGAGATCCAGACACTAAAATCCCATGAGTGCAGACTGTGTGTTCTTGCTGTGGTTCTATGTGATTACAGTATTTTCTTAAACTAATTGCTATGTTGGTTCAGGCAAAGAAACATAGAAAAGACCAATACAACTAAATTTCCCTAAGCAACAATTGTGTCATATTCAAAACCAAAACTGGTATAAAAGGTATTTTGTACCAACTCTGTACCAACTCCTCAGCCTTATGTCAAATAGAACAAACGACAGCCTTTTGAGGTGAGGACCAACCATCCCTGTGTCACATAAATAATGAGGAGGCCTCACTTCTGTATCAGAGCCAGAAACATATTTATGGGAACACATCCAGGAAAACATCTAGATGAGCTGTGGGTTTACAACCCCAGTAGACCAACGCAATAACAGCGTTTGATTTGACTTAGATGAAAACATACAAACATGGGCTCCTCCTAAACAGAAACCATGTCTGACACAACGTGAGTCTTTATGGGCGCTGTGAAAAACAAACACACTGTCAGGCCAGAGCGAAACACATCTGTAGGCACAAACTGCCCATTTATTTTCCCTGATTAATGCATCTGTGCACACAAATAAACAGAGCAGCACATCAAATTGCAGATTCGTTGTTTACATTCATACTCAAGTAATAAGATTTATCTCAGCTTTGATTTTATTCTGGAAGAATCACTTCCAGATCTTAACTTTGATGCACATCCACGTAGTAAAACGTGTTTGTGTAAAGGAGCAGTCTACACAAACGCATGAACGAGCGACACTACACATCACCTTGCTGGACAAAAGGATGCAGAATCACATGCCTTTGCATTCACAGATGTATCTGACAGCATCAGATGCAGCAACACACGATGAGCACCGTCAGAGGTGGGAACAACAAGCTTCGTCTGCTCCTGCACAAAGACGCACATTCTCATGAGGCTCTTTCAGCCTCAGCCTGTTTTACAGCTTTGACCTGGTCTTCATGTCGCCCTGCTCTACGCCTACAGGCTTGTTACAGAGGTGTCAGACTGTGGTCACACACACCTGAAACCAATCAGACAGACCCCCTACTGTGTGTGAGCGTTACACCAAGGTGTGCCTTGCTTATTAGCAGCCACTGTATCTCAACGACCCATCCACACACACATGTTTGTCATTACATACATCTGTGAAGACCTTCATTAGCATAATCCATTCCTGAGTCCTCAAAGCAACTAATACAGACCATGAACATCAGCTCTAAATTATTAAACATTTTTCTCAAATTCTTATTAAAAACACAGAAATGCACGCTTTAACCTAATCTATAATATTCTATTCAGCGACTGTTTAGCCTTCAGCTTGTCTGCACTGCTGACCTTTGACCTTTAGGGCTTTTCATGCTGTTGTGTGGACAAATGCCCCCCAGGAAGCCTGAAACAGGAGGTTAATTAAAAGTTTTTCCACCGAGAACACAAAATGCAGACTTCCTGATTGACTGCTCTCCCCTTCCCCCCCGAACGCTGGTCGTGGTGCCCACTGCTCAAAGAAAGGCTCCGTTTGAACAAGTCAAACGCATCATCTACATCGATGAGCACAGAGCAAGTATGTAAGTACAGAAAAAAGTGGTTGTGTGAACTCTGCAGGGCCATAACTCTAAGTTACGTTAGACGCCAAAGTCGCCTTGATTATAGAAAACGTTATAGGTTAATACCATATAATAATATAATAACAGGTTAATACCAGTTTTATCTTTTGTTGTAACTCTGTAAATCTAGCAGGAACGTGCATTTGGTCTGAGCAGCAGTTTACCAGATGACACTACATTGTGTTGCAGCATAGGTTGACCCGTGTTACAGCTTTCCTGCAGGGCAGCGTTTTCTCCTGGAGCCTTGTCTGCATCCACTGGATCAACAAAGAGGCCTAATTAGGGGAACTCAATTTGTAATGCAGTGTTTTTTCTGTCTAAACGCGGCCTCAGGGCTCCAGTTTCTTCCAGCAGATGTTTGTCAGGAAGGTTTTCCTACACATTTTCAGACAATCCTACAACCACAGGTCAACTTCATATGAGTTCCAACTTCTCTTCAACATATTATGTGTTCCTTTTAATCAGCTGAGAGCAGCACCATGACCTCCTGTCGGGACCAAAATGCTGGCACATCGAATGGCTTCTCACCTTGGTTACAAATGTGATTTGTCTGACATACAATCATTTTATTTTTTATTTAATACACATGTAACCAATTTTAAAGTAACTAACAGTGGCCACATCATATCATACTTAGCTTTGTAGCAGGTTGTAAAGGCACTCGCCAGTAAACAGCCCTGTTCATACGTTACAACACGCTTTTAACAACAATATACAGACAGACACAAAAAGAGGCTTTGCTTCCTTCCAGGTGTTTCTCACTAGTAATAATCGGACGCACACGCACGCACGCACGCACGCACGCACACACACACACACACCAATAAACAACAAAAAAAGAAAAGAAGCAGAAAGAATGAAAAGAAAACAGAAGAGGAGTTCATTACTAGATACTATTAAAAAAGAACAGAGAGGCAGCTGTTGGACATCTGACACACAACAAGAGCTGCAGGTTAAATTCATCGCTGTGGTTCACTTTTTAAAAACGACAACAAAGAAAAGAAGAGAGGGACAAACCTATACACACAGAACCTCCAGCGCAGAATTTCCCTTGGGAATCCCCAAATCCACACACACACAAGCAGTAATAAGACAGCTAATTGCAGACTCAGTTAGCTGAATATCACCAGTAATTAATCACAGGGGGAAAGAAAATAGGAAGGCAGGGAAAGATTCAAGAAGAGGGGGTAGAAAGAAGGGCATGCTTAAAAACAGAGGATTCTGAAGTGGGAATTAGGGATGATGGGAGGACTAATCACCAGGCCTGCAGGAAAGAAAGGGGACGGAAGAAGGGAAGAAGAGAGGGAGGAATCTGATTAAACAGGAACTACATCAATTACAGCTTTCAAGGTTCATGTACCAAATTCTCCTCTGCCTCATTTTGTTTGGGGTGATCAGATCAGTTCCAGATGTGGAGCAGAGAACATGGGACACACTCACAGCTGACCTCTCATCAGCACACTGCTGTGAGCCGAGGTACAAACAGCCCGGGAAGAGGCTCCCGAAACCTCTGCTGAGGCAGGTTTAAATGTGTTCAGGGATGTTCTCAGCCAGCTGACTGCACGGTCCAATGTTCCACTGCTTTTCTTAGAGGTTTCCCACTCGTTAATTTGTTCGTACTGTAGCATCACACTCTCAGCTACAGGCCAGAACGTTCCCATCCAACTTGAAGGAGGCTGAGGATCTTTCAGGATGAATGGAGCCTGGACAGACGTCTGACATTGTTTCTGAACCGTCTACTCTCAAGCACAGGTCACAAATATTATAATATGTGTCTTGCGGTTTGTTTGTTCATTTCCCTGTTGTATCTAAGCCATGTTAAATGTGGTCATTCATAAAGCTAAAAACTGTAGATGAGGTTATTTCATTTCACACAAGATGCATCGACTCCTAAAAGTCTAACTTCCAGATACAGAAAAACGTCTCTGTGCTCAGTAAATGGAAACAACTCAACATCAAACAGAGCCAGAACTGATTTTTAGTCCTACAGAGGTGAGAATGTAGTTCAACACTAATGCCAAGTGTGTGTGTGTGTGTGTGTGTGTGTGTGTGTGTGTGTGTGTGTGTGTGGTTTGTGTGTGTGTTCAAGAGCAGCCAACCAAAGATTTCCCACCACAGGAACAAAACCTGCAGCTTCCTCTTCCTGCATGACTGCTCCTCAATGACCCCCCCCCCCCCCGTTCTTCATCACAACTCCCTCTTTCTCACCCAGGAGGAGCTGCTCCTCTCCCGCTGTGACGGTTTGCCTTTTAAATGACTCTCTCTCGTTAGGGCCAGAGGACAGAGGATGAACTGCTCAAAGGAAACACTGACTTCCAGCAGGCGACAACTGCACATGTCTTAGGGTCGAGTCTGGAGCCACGTGACCTGGGTTTAAAGCTGCCTATGGACACACGAGCGCAACCCATCCAGGATGGGTTTAGTCTGTTAGCAAGAAGCCTGGGATCGTTGCTCCATGACAAGAATACGCTTCAGATACACACTCAAAAATTCATCAAGCATCGGAAGAAACATATGGACATAAAACATGTTCCTGTTTATCGTTTTCATCCATTAACATTATTGCTACACTAAAACTCTAGAAACAAACATTGTCAAGCCTTTGAACTTTGCTTGTGTTTACAGTTTTTTTCTTGTTCACCATGATTGACAGCCCACTTTAATCAAACCAAGTCAAACACTGCTGCAGCAACAGGACGCTGCCCTTGTGAAGTGAACCTTGAAAAACACGCAGCAGTTGCCCGCGATGGCTGAAAAGACTCCAAGTTGCCCAGTGGCAACTTCCCCCAAACAGAAAGGTCCAACTTCATGAAAACGACCTCTGCTGCAGAGAGCAGACAAGGAATCTAGAACAAAACACTCCGTCAGCCTGATATTTGTAGTGTGTGATGAACTTAAATGTTTATTCTTCCATTTGTTTTAAGATTGTTAATGTGTTTGGCCATAAAACTAGATCTGCTGTGTGGCATGTTCGCTAAAACAACTAGGCCATTTAAGGGACACGTTCCAGCTTCAATGCATCACCTTCGGCCTAATTCAGAAACACACGTGTTTTGTATCGAACGTCCGCCGAGCCGTGATGCCCTCTGAGAGAGTCTGATGCAAAAAACACAAACAAACTGAAAAAACAAACTGAAGTCCTACTGGATGATGAAGAACGTGACATGACGGAGGGCTAGAGAGGAAGAATGATGAAGAAGCCAGAGCAGGACAGAGAGTGAAGTTCAATGGTTTCCTGGTTGTCTTCCTCCGCTGGGACAGATGTGATGGCTTCCACAGATGTGTTTGACCTGAGAGACGCCTTAAAAGACTCTAAACCATTTATCATTCTGGCTTTGCAGCAGCCTCGCTTTCTACTCCCAGATTAAATAAACCCCTCCTTTATCTCCTAACAGAATTTTCAATAGTTTTAAATTAAAAATCAAACCCTGTTCACACAATCTAGAAGAAGCTGTGTCACATCTGGGTAAGTGAGGAAGCTATGTGACACAGCATCAGTCATAAGACCAATAGTACATATAATGTATACCACTAAACAAACTCTGTTAGATAAGTGTTAGCACTGATAGCTAACACTTAACAGCTATAACAGCAGATTATTGCAGGTTTACACTAATAAGCTGAAGCTCAAGAAACATCAAATAGCTGTGGTGACGAGGGACAATAGCAGGACCACATCCAACGCCAAGTTTAACGCTCAGTAGCCAAAAGGCGACAATGAACAAACCACCAAGACAAGAGCCAAGCCAGCGTGCATGATCCAGTCTGCCTCCACTGGAATGAAGAAACTCCTGCTGTAAATGTCAAAGGCTGAGCAGACGCTACAGCTGCTCCAAAAAACTTACATCAACTCAACTCAAAAAATTGTGTGAAATAAAAAACTACCCAAAAGATACCAACATACTTGTGCTGATGGGATACTGAGTCAACTAATAGCTGTCTAAATACACCCAAAGCCATTTAGAGCCTGTTCTAGACATAATGCTGACATGTAAAAGTGGCAGAGCTTTTATGGATCACACACAACCTCACACCTGTAGAAAAGCCCTCACACCCTCAACTAGCGGCCTTTGATGTGAGGCTTTCTGAAAGAAAGGGGAAGCTGGGAGAGAGAGAGAGAGAGAGAGAGAGAGAGTGTGTGTGTGTGTGTGTGTGTGTGTGTGTGTGTGTGTGTGTGTGTGTGTGTGTGTGTGTGTGTGTGTGTGTGTGTGTGTGCGTTTGGGGGGTGGGCTTGCAGGAAGGAATGTTTCAGCAGAGTAAACAGTGTGAAGCTTCCTGCAGAAAACACTTCAAAGCCAGAAGGAGGAACCCGGACACACACACACACACACACACACACACACACACACACACACACACACACACACACACACACACACACACACACACACACACACACACACACACAGCTTTAAAGGCAGGTAGGAGTCATCTATCAACACAGGAAAACCTGTAGAGTGTGTTCATCGACATAGACACACATCAGATGAGTCTGATTTTCACACAAACATAAATGTAAAACCTAAATGTAAAGCTTTCATCCATAAGTTTTAGCTTTTATTATCTTTTGCTATGTTATACAAAAACATGTCAAAAAGTCCTTCATGCAAATCTAAGCGGTAAACGATTTCCACAAATTATAACAGTGAACTACTTCATTTATAGCTGAATGACAAAGCAGACAACTGGTGTTATCCTGCACATGTGAACGAAGAAAACAATTAATAAATATTTTAAAATTGAGTATTATTTATTTATATTTCTGCAGATTCCTTGATCATCACATTTCCAAGCACATGCTTCTGGAAAAACACAGGCCAAATGTTATTCCGTGCCAGATTGCTGCTGTAAAGTGCAAAAGCAGAACAGCAGAGGAATCTGTGGGTCACTTTGTGTATTCCACATCAAATGGCTTTAACAGCACACACAAAAGGCAGGAAACCAGCTTTACTACCTGCAATTCACCTAAACCACAAAAACCCAGCTGGAAAGGAGAGGAAGCTCCACCATTTACCTCCTCGAGTCATTTCTGCTTTAACATTTACTGGTCTGCAAAAGTCACCTCTGATGAGGTCTGATTAGAAGTAACAAATGATTCACAGTGAATTAAAGGTAGCCACACTTTGAAATACTTCATAATGGATGTATCATGATGCAATCTCACCATTTGGTTAAAAACCACGAACCGCTCGTTGTTATAAACTCATATAAAACAGATTATGTAAATTTACCAATTCACTAAATTGAACATATTCAAGACAATATTTCCTTCGCAGGTATTTGTATGTTTATAACGTACAGCGTTGACAATGAACGGAAAGAATCAGTTCTAAAGGGTCCAGATTGTCTGGACTGTATCCAGTGGTACATGTTACAGAAGCAGAGTTAAACAAGACACTAAACTCACTCGGAACCAGCACTGATCGTGTTCGTGGATGTCTACGCACTGGCAGAACTTTGACCCTCGAAGCAGAACTTCTGAACTGGGACTTTGGTTTCTGTTTAAACCGGGAGCGGCGTCTGCGTCGCTGCGGTTCCGCGGACAGGTAAAGGTAAGTGTTACGTTACTGACGACGTAAAAACACTGCAGCAAAAGGAAGGTGAAACTGGTTCAGACAGTAAATAACGTGAACAGCGGGAACAGGAACAGAAAAATCACCAACGAGCCAAACCTTTAGATCCAGGTTAAGCTACGCACCGTTAAAACAACAGGCGAAAGGTAAAATGCCCGCTCACCTTGAAACCGCATCGCTCCTGGTTTGTTCGTTTGTTGCCTGAAGTCGAAGATCCACAACGAACGCACAAAAGCAGAACGAGAGCAGAGAGGGAGATGAAGAAGCTCCGAGGGGCCGCCATTCCTCCCTCACGTCTGAGCAGCTCTGAGCAGGAGACCGCGGAGGACCGGGAGGAGGCGTGTGCGCGCGTGCGTGTGCGCGCGTGCCGTTCACTCACGTTTTAGTAAAGGTAAAAACTTTTCTTGCGTTTTTCAAACACAGTTAAACCATAGTGTGAATAGTACTACTTAACATCAACGCCATCATATTCTCCTTTAATAAGCTGGAGGTAATTTAGTTGACGTGTTTTTAATTATTGTACATTGTATAGTATACTTTTACACCACTTAAGTAGCGCCGCCCAGTGGTGGCCAGTGGTGGCCGTGACTTCTATTGAAACTTTTCGCTGCCTGTGCTCAACCAGAATCAGAATCAGAATCAATTTTATTCGCCATGTTTGCACAGGACAAAGAAGAAACTGCATACGGTCTGAGTCCTTCTTTTTGTACTCTCTGATTGAATATATGTATATATGTAGATAATGAGGCAAAGAAATGAAATAAATAAATAAATAAATAAAGATTATTTTCTTACTACAGCAACATAATAACTTATTTCATTTGACTTGATATGACAATGATATTCTTGTTAGCATCATCTACTCGCATCATAGTTAGCAACAACACTTCACTTGTAAAGCACTTTGGCAAACAATCGTTTTTTAAATCTATAATGTTCAACTTTGTGTGTCAATTTAGCATTTCTCAATATCAGTTATTTTGACAAATTGTCTAATAAAATAATTTAAAAAAATTGTAAAACGTAGCTTAAAATGTATTTACATAGAGTGACTTTACTACATAAATGTAATTGCAATTTAATGAAAAATAACTACAATAATTATTATATAGTCGCATATACAAAATCTTTTTCTCGCTTGGAAACTAATCTCCTTGACCGCCATTGTGGGACCAGGCCGTTCACGGATTCAGTAAAAGGGCGAGTGTTGTCAGAGCCAACATGGCGCGTTTCTTCATTTACTGCAACCAATCAAATTCATGGACAATTTTCCCGTCCAATAACAATTCACGCCGAAGGGTGGATATACGGAACAGGGAGGAGCTTTTTGGGGTGTTGTGAATTCGTGTATACAAGAAATCTTGAGTGGGAGTTGTCCGGTGGATTTGTTTTGTTTCGTCCGCTGATTATCACCGAGGTCCATCTCGCCAGCTGCAGCCATGCCCGGGATAGAGAAGCTGCCGATAGAGGAGACGCTGGAGGACAGTCCGCAGGTAACAGACGTCCTCCGTGGAGGCTTCAGCTAGCGTGCTAACGTTAGCCAGTTGTGTAGCTAGGCTAACTGTCTTTGTAAGATCAGTGTTTGCCATCAGCCAGAGGCAGAGATGCCAAGTAGAGCCAGCTTGCTAACCGCTAATAGCGCAGCTAACCACGGCGTAAATGGAACTTGTGCACCTGGGAAAAACGTCAACCAAGAGCAAATGTGCTATAAACACAAGCACAATAATCAGTGTTTGCACAGAAATGATCTCGAAGCTCGACTGCTTCCTTAGCCAGACGTCACCCCTTCCTACAGGGATAACTGTCATTCAGTCAGACTGTTCAGAAAGTTTTAAACACATCCCAGTCAGTGACATCTCCAGGTTAAAACACCTGCTGTGACATCACTGACCGTGGATGTGCAGTTGTTGAGATATGTGGGCATATTTTATGTGTAAACAGTTTGCCCAAGAAAAGCTGATTGTCAGAATAAAACCCAGACACTCCAAATGGGCATTTAATAAACAAACTGAAAACATCACTATATCAATCACCGTATTAAGTTACAACGTCAATAGTGTTTAGTTGTTGTTCAAGCAAATTGCACTTTTTCTTTGGATGTCTTCATTTAGCCCAGACTTTGTGGTTCTAGTTAACTGGTTACACTGGTCACTACTGGATCAGTCAATTATAGGTTTTCTTTTTGCGTGTGCAATACCGCAGGAATTCACAAGGTAAAAATTCCTAACTCAGGCAAATACAAATGCTTGCAAACTGTAAAGGCTGCAAAAGCAGGCCACAAAGTCCTGAGTTATTAATACAGGTATGTATCTATTTACCGACCATAGTAGCCGGACAATGACAGCCAGCTGAAGGAAGACGGCACACCTTAATGACATACTTTTGCTGTGGGGACAGATAGTGGGTGTGTATTTGCATAGAAAGCTGTGGGGTTGGTTTGGCAGTTACACAAGGAGTAATTTAAGGGCATATTTTGCTGAGTGATTTTGTATAGATAGAAAAGTGGATAATATTGTTCTTTTGCATGTAGACACGGTCTCTCCTGGGGGTGTTTGAAGAGGACACTGCAGCCATCTCCAACTACTGTACACAGCTGTATCAGGCCATGCAGAGGATTTATGATGCACAGGTACGCGGGTGACAGCTACAGTGCCACGGGCAATGCAGCATATCCAGAACATACAGCAATGTTAAGTGGTTGCAGGTTGAATTATGTATCACCAGCTGCTCAGCACTGTGCCTGCTGTTTTGTTTTTTTAGAATGAACTCAGTGCTGCAACACATCTGACCTCGAGACTGCTGAAAGAGTACGATAAACAGGTAAGCTGCTACGCTACGGCACCAGACACTGACCTGTTATCTGTTATTGCCTAAAATACAAGACTATACTGCACCAAATAGAAACATGCTTCCCAGTCTGGTTAAAATTTGCTTGAGATACTGTTCATCCAAAAAGAACAGAGTCCTCCTCCTTGAGGGATTTCTTTCTTTAGGTGTAGTATAATCCCATTAAAGTATAACACGATCTCAGCAGACTCACAGGCTTCCCTATTAAGGCTAAACGATTTGCTCCAGCATCTTTCAGACTGTCTTTTGAGCTCCACATCAGTTGTGAAAGCGGAAATGTTGGCTATCTAACAGATGATTCAATTCCAGGCTCATTTCTGCAATAAAGCTGTCATGAGCTGTTTTTTACTTCCTCTACTGCAACGGATGACTCCAAAACTCATGTCAGCCTCAGCAATTTGAACTGATGAATGCAAAATTTAGGAAAAAAGAAATCAGCAAAAAGACACAACGATGCCTGACTGCTTGAACAGCATAACTACTTATGAAACACCTATTGGTGTTATTGATGAATGTCACTGTAGCATTACTGGTACAGTCTGACTCTTTTCTCAGTAATCATGACATTTGGTTAACACAGGCTGCACTGCAGCACTGACCACAGGCCACAGATGTTAGCAGAGGCCATTGGCCTTATGTCCTAGGTCATACACGAGGTTCCTTAGTCACCGACTCTTTCACTGTCAGCATCAGTCTATAATTCCTTGTTATTGTATGCAGCGTTTTCCTCTGGGGGGCGATGATGAGGTGATGAGCTCCACTCTGCAGCAGTTTGCAAAAGTCATCGATGAGGTGAGAGACAACACAAACACATCAGAAGTCTTCTGCTTTATTCTTCAAGGTGTCTGGTACGAGCAGGTATAACTGCTGGGATAACTCTAGGATTTAGCCCCAATTTCTGTTAGAAAGATTTTAATGATCTTAAAGATCTTAATGTCTGTTTTTTCTTTCCATTTCTAGTTGAGTTCCTGTCATGCTGTTCTGTCCACCCAACTTGCAGACGCCATGATGTTTCCCATTACTCAGTTTAAAGAGAGAGACCTCAAAGGTAGGAAATATGATATAAACAGTTAAATGATGTTTTTTTTTCAGTTCATCTTCAAAAACAATATTGAGGTCCAACTCTGATGCTGTGAAACATGACCATGGTCATAGTCATGGGGCTGAGATCAAGGGTCTGTCAAGACACTGCCACAGTAAACTGGGGAATAAATGCATTATTGATTTGTGTCACATGATAACAAATTCTTCCTAATCTGGATGTGCATAATTTGATTGTTGCTGCAGAGGTTTCTCAGACATAAAAAGAAGCAATGAGTACAAAGTGCATAAGGCGTCCACACAAAGCTAAACAGCACAAACATGCATCTATTTTTTGTGTATTTCTTTTTCCCCAGAGATCCTCACTCTGAAAGAAGTCTTCCAAATAGCCAGCGATGGTAAGTTACTGCCATTGTGGTTTTGAAGGGATGAAAGCTGATCTGTGATGACTTCCTGCCCGGATCATGCTTTTTAGGAAGAAATACAGATACTCTGATACTCCGATAACACCAGATAACAAGTCTGTTTGGGTTTGCTTTCATGTCTGTAGAATCAGTTGTGTAAATTAAGACAATTATCTGCCTGTTGGTTTGCTTCTGTCTGCAGATCACGACACAGCCATAAACCGATACAGCCGCCTGTCCAAGAGGAGGGACAACGACAAGGTGAGATGAGAGAACACGCCTTCTGTTAGGGTCAATATGCAGTATGTCACTGTTGTCATTTGATACAAAACTTTTTTGTGAGATTAGCTGTACTTAAACATTCCTATTTCATGAAACTGTTCCTGCTGCAGGTGCGAGCAGAGGTAGTTGAAGACGTCTACACCTCCCGCAAGAAGCAGCACCAGACCATGATGCACTACTTCTGCTCGCTTAATACGCTACAGTACAAAAAGAAGACGGCTCTGCTGGAACCGCTGCTGGGCTACATGCAGGCTCAGGTACACTCCACTGCTTCTTAAATTAGACCTAATAGTCAGTCTAGGATCAGACCTAATGGTTAAGTGAACCATCACATACTGGATCGTGTCGTTGTGGGAATGTTGTGTTGAATTTCCGGCTGTTATGAGGGAGGTTTGGTTTGAGACCTAAGATGGTCAACTTTCCTCTACGTCAGGCCAACATTAGAAAGAAAGGAAGGAGCACAACGCTGACTTCATTAGTCTCAAAGGGGAATTCCTGTGTTACTGCAGCGCTTTCACACAGCACTAAAATAACACAATGAAGTAGAAAACCAATAAGGTGAGAAGACCAAACAATGCTGAACTACACAGTCTTTAGGAAAGTCTTCAAACCAGTGACTTGTAAAGCTGCCCACACCTTCAGAACACTGGATGATGTCACAGCGACCTGTGGCACATGAAGTTGACCTTTTTATCATTTCCTGCTGCGTTTTCAGGCCCTGTCTCACCCCTTTCCTGCTCAGATAGGATGCAGGGCTCAGGTTTCATTCTGAGGGGCTTGTTGGGCTTTTAAAATCTTCCTCTGCTTGTTTTGTACAGATCAGTTTCTTTAAGCTGGGCTCAGAAAATCTCACCCAGCAGTGGGAGGACTTCCTGGGAAATATAGGAACCAGCGTGCAGAAGTAAGAGCCTCACACCCTCCACCATCTTTACCAAACATAACAAATGGAGGAACCCTTTTGCAGAACCACGCATCAGTACAGAGCTCGTGTCTGTCCTGTGTGGGTGCAGCGTGCGTCGGGAGATGGAGGACGAGGTGGGGCAGATGCAGCAGACCATTGAGCAGATGGAGCGCTCCTGCGACCCCCTGTATGTGCCGTGTGATCCTGACCCAGCTCACTCGCCCGTCTGTCGCAACCTGACCAGAAAACAGGGCTACCTGCACATCCGCAAGTAGGAGCACCATCACACGCAGCCGAGCAGACGCGCATTCAGCTGCTAGTTATGAACACACTGTCAGAACATGCACAGCGTACGTCAGCAGCTCTTCTGTGCGGCTCTCAGTAAGACAGGCCTGGTGTCGTCATCCTGGGAGCGGCAGTACTTCTTCACACAGGGGGGGAACCTGATGCATCAGGCGCGAGGAGAGGTGGCCGGCGGGCTGGTCTCAGACCTGGACAACTGCTCCGTCATGGCTGTGGACTGTGACGACCGGCGCTTCTGCTTCCAGGTCACGTCCTTCGACGGCAAGAAGTGAGAGCTGCTGGTGCATCCACGATGGCTGCCTTTCACATTTACAGTAGAAATGACCTCTGGCCTCTGAGATCACACTCAGTGTTGTTGTTGTGTTTTCCAGAGTGGTGACTCTGCAGGCAGAGAGCAGAAAGGACTGCGAGGAGGTAAAACATGTCCCTGTTCTCCTGTTTGCTCTGCATTCTGCTGTTTTCCCAAAGCGTCTCTGCTGCTTCTTCCATCAGTGGATCTCCACCATTAACAACATCTCCAAGAGGATCTACCTGAGTGACAACGCAGAGGTCTGTGTGTGACAGAGACATGCGTGGTGTCTCTCACACAGCGGAAACTCAAACAGAAGGTCTATATTTGCAGGAGCTGGCAGCCAGAGTGAACCAGTCGGCTCTGGAAGCCGTGACTCCATCGCCGTCCTTCCAGCAGAGACATGAGAGCATGAGGCCCAGCAGGTCAGACTCACTCCACCAGCTGGGATTGACAGCGTCTCACCTCAGTGTCACACTGAATGCAGACCTCTGTGTGTCCAGTAAAGGGCGGGTGGGGCGAGCGAGCAGCATCAGCTCCGTGGGGTCCGAGCCGTCGCCGGCGCTGTCTGTGCTCTCACTGGATGCGCTGGTCGCCCCAGATACACCCATCCAGTTTGACATCATCTCCCCTGTGAGCGAGGAAAACTCAGGGCAGAGCAAGTCAGCAGCTCAGTCCGGGAGGTGGGAGTGCGTGAGAAGCCTCTCTCCTGTCTGTTAATGCAGCAGCTGCAGCCTCACTCTGTGTGTGTTTGTCTCTGCAGAAGAAGCAACCCGTTTGGAGAGTCAGGGAACCGCACGTCAGAGGACAGCGAAGGTGCCGCCATATTTGTAGTTCTGTGTGAACTGTCACTGGATTGTGTGCGTTGCAGTGATTCGTCTAAACGTTCTGTTCTGAGATGATGATGAAGGTCCTCTCATTCAGACTCCATCCTGCACCAGCTCTTCATCGTTAACTTCCTGGGCTCCATGGAGGTGAAGACTGCAGAGTCTGCGGACGTCATCGCTGAGACCATGAGGCAGATCCTCGCCGCTCGAGCCATTCACAACATCTTCAGGATGAGCGAGTCGCACCTGCTGGTCACCTGTGACTGCCTGAAGTATGGAGTGCAGTGACGCACGCGGTCGTGTGTTTGGGCTTTTATTGGGACGGACTTTGACTTGTCAGACCTTATTAAATAGGAAGATGACATTTGATGATGACGGTTTTCAGGCTCTTTAAGTTTAGTCATATTTCCTGTACTTTGTCTTTCAGGCTCATTGATCCTCAGACACAAGTGACTCGACTCAGGGTGAGGTGATCACTTGCTGCGCTTTATTCTCTGGCGTTTCCAGTAACTTCATGTCCACCCTCTTCTGTGCTGCTGTAGTTCCCTCTCTCCAGTGTAGTTCAGTGTTCGTCCCATCAGGACAACAAGCGGCTGTTTGGGTTCGTTCTGCATGCAGGCGGTTCTGGCGACGGCCGAGCCGTCGGCTACATTTTTGAGTCCAACAACGACGGAGAGAAGGTTTGTCTCTTCTTCTCATCAGTCTGTGTTTCTCACACTCTGCTCCATTGATGTGTGTGACCAGTGTGTCTGCTTCATGGTATCAGATCTGTGACAGTATCGGCCTGGCCAAGCAGATAGCGCTGCACTCTGAGATGGTGAGCAGACCTGTCTTTGCTGGAGATAATGCTCACGTTAACGTTTCTGTATGTAAATGCAGCCTTTGACTGTTGACTGTGGACATGGACTGCAGTGTTTGTCTCTGTGTTCTGTGTAGGACCGTAAGGCAGTGGAGAAAAGGAAGGAGCAGGACAAGGCCAAAGAGAAACAGCAGGAGGAACTCAGCAAACAGAGGCAGATAGAGAAGGTGAGCCTTAGTCCTAAAACCTCCAATATTGTGTTATATTAATGTAATATATACACGTGAACATCCTATAAGATCAAGTAAGTAGCATTAACAAACCTCCGAACTTTTATCTTCTCCTTTCAGGATCTAGAAGAGCAGAGCCGTCTGATCGCAGCTTCTAGTCGTCCTGCCAACCCGCCCACCTCTGACGGACAGTTCCTAGTGCTTAGCAACAGCCAATCAGAGGACAGCGATGCAGGAGACGAGGGCAAGAAGAAAGGCGAGTCCGAAGCCTAACGACACAAAGGGTGCATGTTTTACCTCCCAGTCAAGTCCCAGCAGCTGTTGCTGAGATCCAGCTCAGGAATTGGGAAGGAGCTCCACCCACCCGCCTGGGCTGCCTGGGCCTGAAAAACATGTGCTCCTTTTTAGCTGGACTGTTACCCTACAAAAAGGGGATAAACTACGCAAACGCACCCTATAAGAGGAGGAGACGTCAAAGACTTATATTTTAATCTGTGTTTAAGAAAACGAAAAGAGCTGCAATGATTAGTTTTTATATCGGCTCCAGTGTCCAGAACAGGACAACGATATAGATTAACCTTTAATTTTTTGTTTCTTCTATAAAAACTAACAATAATTGCAGAAGATATAAAGCAAAACACCTTCGGGGCCTGAAGGTGATGAAATGCGACGGCAGATTTTCTTCAGGCAGTAGTTTCTGCCAAAGTGAACGAGAGACCTCATCGGTTTCCTGTTTGTAAAACCTGTGCTTTATGATGTTATAATAGAAAAAGAAATGAAGTGTGAGGCTGAGCACCGCTCTGATGCATGTTCAGTTTAGTTTAGTTTGTTTTTGTCCCAGGCAGAAAATGAATCAAAATGAGTCATCGTTGGATGAAGGTTAATGAGAAACACTGAAACATTCTGCTGCAAATCACTAAAACTAAAGTCAAAATATCTACTTTGAAATGTTGTCCTCTTAAAAAATGACACACGTCAAACCTCCTGCAGTGCAATAACTGTGTATGATCTGAACGGTTTCCAGTGCCAATATTAACATTTTCTTTAAGTGTCATGAATTCAGCGGCTGAACTGCATCTGATGCTGTTCACTGTGTGTCGGTCCCAGGAAACGAACCCAGAGGCTGTAAAAGTAGAGAAGATGCTTCAAACAGACGTTCATTGATGAGAATGGTGCCGTTTACTCACCTGTGCCATCAAAAAGGACTTTAATGAGTTTAAAATCAGTCCTCCACCTTCTCCACCAAATATTTACCCGCTGGTGTGTTTCCTGATGTGCAGCGCTTCACACACATTTATCTGGGCCACTGTTTTATGCTGTTTGTGGGTTTTACTGATCCTCTGAATTGGCTGAACACATTACACGTAGTGATGTTAATCGCTGAGCTGTGGGAAACGTTACTGTGGAGCAGATCTGTCTCTGAGGCAGCAGTTACTGATGAAAGACTAGTGTTGGTGGAGCTGCACTTTACTGGAGCAGAGAAACGCAACATTGAAATGTAAATATGATCCAGAGGTCGATGTTCCAGTGTCACGATAAATAAAAAGGTTTCTCAGTGATGAATAAAGCACTAACTCCACCTGCCAGAGTCTGTTTGCTGATGTTCTCTGGTCAAACAAAGCTCACAACTGGACACTTCTTAAAATTCTGTATTATTATATATAAATGTGACCTTAATGTTATTAGTATTAGTAGCTAAAATCATTTAAAGGGTGTGAAGTAGGAAAAAAAATATAAATACAATGAAATACCTTTAAAAGTGTTCTCATACACTTGTACTACTTGTTTTTCCACAGGTGATACTGAGTGAAGCTGAAACAATTCGGTCTAGATTTAAAAAAATAAACCAGAATGGAAAACTTTACTTTATTTATATATTTTGAAATAAAATTAACATAGAGTGTATATATAACACATGATTTCTAGATCAAAGTATGGAAGTACAAAAAATATGCATCATTTTTAGATCCAACAGGTTTTATTTGAATTAAAAACAAACGTAAACATTGTAGATACCTGAACTGTACATAAATCAGCTTTCACTTTTTCAACCACATTTTATATAAATTATCTTCAGGTGCTTCTTATTTACAGAGTAAAACTAGTAAACATGAAATAAAAATCTAATAATGCTCAAACCAAGAGAAATCAGTGCACTGAACTCATTTTCCTCTTGTCTCAAGCAGTTTATCTAAACATGTGACAGAAAAAGTGCAGCGTCAAGTATACGTGTATCTCCAGGATACAAGTAAAAGCTCCTACAAGATGAGGAGTCGTTCTGCACAAATGTGAACTGTTGCTGCTTCTTGTTCATTACTTTGATTTAACTCAGCTGCAGTGTCACTGGATTAAATCAAGTTTCGCTACTTTTAACTCTATAAATAAATTCTTTGCTTTGACATGTTTTTTAATTCTTGGCACTAATAAAACCATGTGTAGTTGTGATGAGGTGGATATGGATCCGCAGGCTTTTCACAGAGGAGCAGCTGTCTCCAACAGGAAGCAGACGACCAGAGCACACGTTACTGTTCCAGGATCTGCTCTGAGAGCCAGTCCAGTCCCTGGACCAGACCCGACCCGCTGACGGCACAGGACGCCTGCACAAACCACTGCAGACACACACAACCATGAGCACAAACCACTGCAGACACACACAAGCATGAGCACAAACCACTGCAGACACACACAAGCATGAGCACAAACCACTGCAGACACACACACAATGAGCAGCAGCACAAACCACTGCAGACACACACAACCATGAGCACAAACCACTGCAGACACACACAACCATGAGCACAAACCACTGCTGACACAGACACAATGGGCAGCAGCACAAACCGCTCTCACTGACGCGTTTAAGCTGCATCTACAGCCTGGTGCTTTGCATTGAACTGCTGTAATTCTGCTGCAGGTTCATCTTCACACGTTTACTGCTGAATTGAACATCAGATGCGTGTGTTCTCACCCGCTGTGACACTGTGGACAGACCCAGGGCTGCTGTGATGTCGCTGGCAGACATGGCTCTGGGAAGATCTTGTTTGTTGGCTAGAACCAGTACAGCGACATCCCTCAGCTCGCTCTCCTCCAGCTGTCACACACACACACACACACACACACACACACACACACACACACACACTGGTCGATTAGTATTATTGACTGTGGGGACGCGTTAAACGAGGCCAAAGGTTTCTACCATCATGTGCAGCTCGTCAGCAGCTTCCTTCATCCTCTCGGGGTCGTTGCTGTCCACCACAAATATCAGCCCCTGAAGGAAACACACACATGATCCACATGTGCTCCTGTAACAATGTACTACACACAGCAGCAGTACTGCAGTACCTGTGTGTTAGTGTAGTAATGTCTCCACAGGGGTCGGATGATCGTTTGACCGCCCACATCCCAAACTGTAAAGCTGATGTTTCTGTACTCGACCGTCTCCACATTGAAACCTGTGCAGACGCGCGTAAAGAACAGCTCAGTGTTTTTCCTTCAGTCGCAGGAAAACAGATGAGGATCAACAAGCAGCGACCTATTGTTGGGACGGTGGTGACGACCTCAGACAGCTTCATCCTGTAGAGCAGCGTGGTTTTACCTGCTGCATCCAGACCCACTGCACCAACAAACACAGGACACGTTTACACTGACACTAATGGACCTATTTATTCATCATTAAAGATAGATATAAACCTTAGAAATCACAACAACAGGGCTGAAAAACTGAAAACCTCTCAGTGTTTTGTTTTCAGACGATCAAAGTAACAGTAAATGCTCACAAATCTGCATTAATGCCCAGTGAACTGGTCAATAATTAGGAATAAAGGTAAATGAGCATTTCCACTACAGATCCAAACTCAGCAAACTGCTGCTTCGGTAAATGCTGTTTATAGAAGTTTGACGTTTCAAAGTAATAAATGAAGCCAGTGACAAAATCTCACCCATCAGGATCCGCACAGGTGTCTTGGACGTGAACCTGGAGAAGATCCGTGAGATGATGACGCCCATGACGTAGTTCCGGTGGCTCCAGGTGCGTTCGTGAGCGGGTCGTGCGTGTCCGCCGCTGTTTGTGCCGCTGTGTGAGCCCGTCATGACTCTTATAGAGCCGCAGCAGCCCGCGTGCGCTCCACGGTGTCATCCTGGCTGCTGTCACAACCCTCCACGGTGGCAGCGGAGGCGCCACCGGTGTCACACCTCGGACCGGAAATAGCAACTTCCTCCCACACGGAGTTCAAAATAAAAGCTGTTTCGCGTCTTTCCTTCAAATTTGCTTTGCTAACAAATAAAACGACAGGAAAGAAACATTCTATCCGAACAATAAATAAAACTTGAAATGAACTAGTCCATTAGAGTAATTACTAATGACGTCACAGAAAACAAATAGATGATCGATCGTTTATTATTAATACATTTTGGTGGGATCCTCGTTCACGTGGTTTCCTGTTTCTGCAGGAAACGCTGCTGTGGCTGCAGCTGACACGGTTTCTGTGACTTGGAAGGTTTTAAGTGTCCACCTGTGTTTTAGTTCGATCCACGTGTCCGTCTCGTGTTTGGTGTTTATTCACCATAACAACACAAACATTTAACTTTTACGAGGTTCTAAAACTTATAAATGTAAAGACAAATGTCAACTTTGATGCTTTCTAATCCAACTTTTACCTTTTTAGTAATAATTAATTAAATAATAATTCAGTATTTTTTATTGGCCTTTTATTATTTATAATAATAATAATAATTATGTTATATTATTATGATATATAATTATTATTATTATCTATGCATCTACTACTATCTACTAATATAATCTCTAATCCAATTTTTACCTTTTTACTCAGTAATTACAGTTTTTTTTGGCCTGTTTGGGGAAACTATTTATCTGTGTATTTACTACTATCTCCGATCTGTTTGTAACTATTAGAAACTACTGAAGCACCTGTTTGACTCTCCTTCACACAAATCTTCCATTAGCGTCAGTCCATCACTTTATAAAAAGCTGCCAGGTCTGTGTTGTTTTTTACAGCATGGATGGAGGACGTCTGAGGCAGATGAGACTGAGTATCAGAGGTTGTGACTTACACTCCTATAGATTTCACTGTATTTTCTGTAATATTTAGAGTATTTCAGTTTTTAGCTACAGTTTGAAAAAAAAAGAATGTCATGGATTCAGTAAAAACTGCAGCGAAGCATTTTTTCATCTTAAACTGTTTCTTCTTGTTAAACTGTTTAAAATGGAGAGTTGTAGTTCACGGTTGCATCAAAGCGATCATTAAAAACGGTGATCCACACAATGGACTCTGTGTTACAGTAAAATCAATTTTCTCACCACAGAAAATCAGAAGCTCAGTAACCTGATAACTCAGTTTCACATCTCACTTCCTAAAACCTGAAACATAGAAACTTCCCACTGTTACAGATTTTCTCTATCTATTGTCCTGGAAATTTACAATAAAGAAGGTTATGAGAGAGTTGTCTTTTGGTAATTTAATGTGATAAAAGAAAATAATAATGGGGAAAGCAGTTAAAAAGATTGATGAGCACGATCAATGAACCAAAGACCATCTGGGAGATCAGAACATGCACCACGAGCACCGGTTCATACATTTTGCATTGTGTCTGACGCGCTGCTGGAATAGTAATGATGAGAAAACAGGTCAAAGCGATCAATAACAACTAAGATATTCACTTACAGTAGTTGATGTTAGTGGAAGAGTAGGTATTAATGAACGCAGGCCTGAAGTAGTAGTAGTAGAAGTCCGTGCTGGTGCTGATCTTCTCAGCAGCCGCTGTCACAAAAGCTGAAGTCAACACGAGCTCCAGTGCAACGGGTTCAGAGTGGACGACAGGTACGTGTTGTTCAGATGTTCAGGCTCCAGCGTGAGCAAAAAATAATAATAAAACCCTCGAGTGATACAATTTACAGTTTTGCACCAGTTTGCACAAATCAAGTCACTACTAAAAGGTAAGTGCTATCGGCTTCTTCCCGTCAGAGGTCACAGGGAATGAATCGCATGACTGCACTTCCTGACGCAACCCCTCACTGACGGAATTGAACCTGCAACCCAGACGAGCGGAGCGCAACGCTCCAACCGCTGCGAGCTGGAGCCAATAAACTCATTACTAATGAATCTAATCATGACTTCACTTAATTACTTAATAAATGTTTTATTTTTCCAGTTGCAGAGATCATCAGAGTGACAGAAGGCGATAATGTGACTCTGTCCTGTTTCATCAACGAGAACATTGTGTCTGAGCGGTTTGAGTGGAAGAAAGATAGAAAGAAGAAGGTTTCGCTGTATGAAGGTGTTCAGTTATCAGGTCAAGATGATCAGTTCAGAGGTCGTGTGTCTCATTTTGATGATGAACTGAAGAACGGTGACGCCTCCATAACCATCAGTGATACTAAACTGTCTGACAGTGGAGACTACACCTGTAATTTACCAAATCTTCAGCCCAAACAAACCTTCACCGTTCGTCTTGTTGTTGGTGAGTAAAACCTCATCACGTCAGGATTTAGATTCATGCTCCTTGTGTTCAGCAACGATTCAATGAGCTGCACTGAGTTTTACACCAGATTCTGTTTGATGGTGAAACAAAGTAAAGCTGATGTTCTGATACTGGTTCTTATACAAAACTGGACCTGATTTATAATTAAGGCCTTTTTACTCACTTACTGATTTATATATGTAATCTACAATGTACAAGTTATGGAAATGAAGTCAACATTAGCAGGAGACACAAAAGTGTGACACTGTTAACGAACTTGTGTGTCAACAAAATCACTGTGTGAAGTGTGAACAACATGAATTAACAAATTATTGCTACATATTTTCATCTTCCAGGTCCAGTGATCGTCAGAGTGAAAGAAGGCGATAATGTGATTCTGCCCTGTAAAATCAACAAGGACATTTCGTTTGAGCTGTTTGAATGGATAAAAGATGGAAAGAAGGACGTTTACCTGCATGAAGGTAAACCGTTATCAGGTCAAGATGAGGAGTTCAAAGGTCGTGTGTCTCATTTTGATCATAAGCTGAAGAATGGTGACGCCTCCATAACCATCAATGATACTAAAGTGTCTGACAGTGGAGACTACACCTGTGATTTCCCAGATCTTAAGACCAAACAAACCTTCACCGTTTGTCTTGTTGTTGGTGAGTGAACGTCTGATTATTAACTGATGAACTTGTGAAACATTTGGTTCCTCAGATTCAACCACAACCACACATTTACTTTGTATCAATTATGACTGATGTTTGTGTTATTTCACAGAAAGTGAAAAACTCCACATCCTCCAAACTACTGTGAAAAAGAGCGACACTTATCGCTGTGTAGCAACAATGGAGGAACTCAGTCATCAGGTTCATTCTGAGGTTCATGTCCAAATCCCTGGTGAGTTTCACTGTCTCCCAGTTTGTCGTTAATTGTTCATGTCTTAATAATAAATCTGTGTCAGGTTCACGTCCACACAGCTGCAGCCACATCTGGAGTCATTAACTTTATTCATGTTCAAGTATCATGACAGCTTCATTTTTATTTCTATTTGAGAAACACTTGTCTCTGTAAATGTGAGTTTAGTCGTAAAAGAACAATAAACATGTTACGGACCCCGGTTCGGAACCGGCGGAGCTTGATGGAACCCTGGGGCAGGAGATGAGATGCGGTGGAGACAGAACAACAACAGCACCCGCTCTGAGCGGGGAAGCTACGGCTCTCATGGAGCCAGGGTTCAGGCACCACGCGCAGCAACGCTAGGCTAATTAAGCACTCTGCGAGTGACCCTTTACACAGACACCTGGCCGCAGCCGGAGGACCAGGTCACAGGGAAACCAGGAGAGGGAAAACCCCAAATGCACGACCCACACACGAAATAACGTTTAACATAAAGATTCATTAAAATACAACATAAACTCACTGCAAAGCAGGATTCAGTTCAAACGCCAAGGAGAGAACTAAAAATCAGGTAAACGCTATTAAACAAACAAAACCCACTATCAATCTAAACGCTCCGTAAAACTACAGGCAGAAAGCTAAACATGGAACACAAAACACAGCATAAACTCACTGCACAGCAGGACACAGTTCAAACACAAAAAGGAAGGAACCAAAAATTACTGCAATGCAGGTAAAATCCTACAAAACACTCTAAAACGCTTCATACACTATGGGCAAAACTAAACATGAACACAAGACACTCACAGACCTTAACTGGTGAGAACAGGACAGGACATCAAAAGAATCCAAAACTCCAACTGCATCAAACGACTCTCTTTAACCATAACTTGGTGGAGAAACCAGCCACCACCACGAGTGGAACCACAACAGGTACCGTAACACTCACTTTCCTGTTGTTCCTGTTGTGTTTAAAGCTTCATGGTTCAACAGTGACTGTAAATAGTTTAAAGCTCATGAAGTCGTGGTCGTTGTGAGTCACTAAATGAAACAACAGCAGGTTTTAAACATTTAGTCTCATTTACTCTGAGACGTCAGTGACTCTTGGCTTTTAGACGCTGGATCCATGTTGTTAAGTCCCACAACAGCCTCACTTTAAATATGTTTATGTTTGAAAATATCATTTTATGTTCACATAGTTTGATTTTATAACAATAACCGGTTTTGATCATCGTATTTACTGAGGTTTGATGTTTTAACAAATTTTTTTAGATTTGATCAGTTTTATTGTTTGTGTGATGATGAGGATGAAGAAACGATGGTTCACCTCCATTATCTGTGTCACTAACGCTTGTTCTGTGTTTCAGAGTCAAACATCCCATTGATCGTTGGGTTGGTTGTTTTAGCAGTTATGGCTCTATTTGTAGCTGCAGGTGGAGTTCTATACAAAATGAAACGTAAGTTTAATGTATTTCCATCACTATAACATCAAAATGTTTTGTTCCATCAGCTTCTGTTTGAGCTTTTTATTCTTCGTCCACTTCAAATGTTCCTAAATGTCAAATGATGTTCATACGTCATTTCTTGCAGCTGAACTGATGAGGTTCAGGTTGAATTCTTGAAACAATTGACAAAAGCAAATGTCCACGCGAGTACGTCTACGACGCCGCGTCTCCACTAGGGAAGAAAAGGGATACGTGATTAGCTCCGAGATTGATTGCAGGCAGATTGAGAAAAATAATTAAGTTAAGTTATTGGGTTTATCGGAGCAGAACGAAGCGGTATGAAGCAGTGGAGGAGGTTGTGGCGAAGGAGGGTGTGTTCTGGTAGATGAAGCAGGTCAGATGGTTTAGGCTGAGGCCGCAGCTGGGTAGCGTCCAGCAGGGTGACAGCAGATGGGTTCCTGTCCGGCTTTTTCTTCGCAGAGCAACATCTGACGAACGGACTCCACACTTGGCTCTATGAATTAAACAAAACATGCAACGCTCCCGACTAGAGCAGTAGCACAGTCACTACAGATGGAGCGGCAAATTTTCGTTGCCTCGTTGCTGCAGGATTTCACACTGATCTTGTCATGACATTAGCATGACTTAGGTATCATTCCACCAAGCCCCCCCACACCAGTCATAACCCCCCACTGTGATGTACTTAATGCGTGGCTGCCTTGTTAACGCCCCCTAAACCTTTTTTAAGAAATGACCTGCAATTCCACATTCATGCACCAGGTGGAGCCTGGCTAACAAAACCACCAACTAACAGGCTAACAGGATGGAGTCTACTTGCCCATTCATGAATATTCAGTTTAACACTTGGCCAACATTTAACATTTACATTTAACATTTAACATTTACATTTAACATTTAACATTTAACATTTAACATTTAACATTTACATTTAACATTTACATTTAACATTTAGCATTTAACATTTACATTTAACATTTACATTTAACATTTAGCATTTAACATTTACATTTAACATTTACATTTAACATTTACATTTAACATTTAACATTTACATTTAACATTTACATTTAACATTTACATTTAACATTTAACATTTAACATTTAACATTTACATTTAACATTTAACATTTAACATTTACATTTATATTTAACATTTACATTTAAAATTTTGCACATTTAACTAAATGTGAGAAAACATGTGTCATTTAGTTAAATGTGAGAAAACTAGTTATAGGTGCTACTTTTACATTTGGCACCCCATATATCAAAGCTCCAGGTGTCGACATGTGATCAGGTTAACAAACCTCATCACGTCAGGATTTAGATTCATGCTCCTTGTGTTCAGCAACGACTCAATGAGCTGCACTGAGTTTTACACCAGATTCTGTTTGATGGAAACATAAAGTAAAGCTGATGGTTAGCTTTTAGCGGTTCTGATATAAAACAACCTGATTTATAACTGCAGCCTCTGTGGTTGTTTTAACATAATTACTTTGTTGTTGTCTGTTACAGAGGATTCATAGACATGATTAAACTAATCACAATCTAAATGTTTTATGCACCAACAGAATCTAAGGATCATTAATCAGAATCAAAGGCTGTGAACCTTTAAATTGTCCCTATTCAATGAATCCAAGTCTCAAAGTGAGACCATTGAGCATAAAGTGACATCAGGGAGTGAAAGCCGTCACTGACCTGTAGAGTCTGACGTAGAGTCAGTGGAGCAGCTGTTCCTGGATCAAAGAACCTTTATTATTCTGTAAACAGAGCGTCAACACTTTCTACTATCAGACACTCACAAGTCATTTAGTCGGATCCTCAGCAGTTACAGCATTTAACTGTTGTTGACTTCACTTTGAGAGTTTGAGATAAATTCTGATAAATGAACATGAAGAAAATGCTGATGAGACGTTGAGCTGATTGATTTTGTTTCCTGTCTGCATCATATAGAAAAACGAGAGTATGGCCCTAAAGGTAAGTTTTTTTTCATAATTATAACATCAGAATGTTTTTGTTCCACCAGCTTCTGTTTGAGCTTTTTATTCTTCGTCCACTTCAAATGTTCCTAAATGTCAAATGATGTTCAGACGTCATTTCTTGCAGCTGAACTGATGAGGTTCAGGTTGAATTCTTGTAGAAGTTGAGGCAGAGACATGAACGTTGTGTTTCAGACACATTTCAATGTTTCCTCTCATGGTCCACGTTGTGACTGAGGCTCTTTTCCTGTTCATCAGCTCAGATCTTAGTAGAAACTAAAGCTGGTGTCTGTGTCCAACTCTGAGCCTTGACTGTAGTTCAGCAGCTTGAGGTGCAGACGGCCTCCAGGAAGCTGAACATGGACTGATGCTCTGTCACTGTGACATCATCCACATGTTGAACACGTGATCGCTGCTGCAGCATCGTAACAGAAACTAAACTCTGATTGTGCTTATTGACATGAAGATATTTCTCTGTTTGGATTCAGATTCAGTGAAAATCAGTGTATAATGTCCTGGATTCATTTGTCTGTTTTATTTCTTGAATGTTGATAGTTTCAGTTCAGCTTCACTGTTTTTCTGCAGTTGATTAAAAAAATTGGCCTCATTGTGTTGTTGTCTGTTAGAGATGATTCATAGAGTTGTGGTGAAAATAAACTAATTACAATCTAAATGTTTACAGGTCCACTGATCAGAGTGCCAGAAGGCCGTGATGTGACTCTGCCCTGTGACATCATCATAAACATTGAGTCTGAGCAGTTTGAGTGGAAGAGAGATGGAAAGAATGTTTACCTGCATGAAGGTGGTCAGTTATCAGGTCAAGAAGATCAGTTCAAAGGTCGTGTGTCTCTAGTGAAGGACGGTAACGCCTCCATAACCATCATTGATACTAACGTGTCTGACAGTGGAGTCTACACCTGTAATTTCCCAAATCTTCACCAAACCTTCACCGTTCGTCTTGTTGTTGGTGAGTAGTTTGTTACTTGCTTCATTTCAGTCTTTTTATCTGTGATGCAGGAATTAAGTGATGAACTTGTGATGAATGTCTGTGTTTCTTCTTGCTGCTTCTCATCTGTTTTGGTTTTTAATGGTTCTGATATAAAACTAGACCTGATTTATAACTAAGGCCTTTTTACTTTAATTTATTTAAGTTCACTTAGAGAAATCTACAACGCACAAGTTCTACAAATGAAGTCAACATTAGAATGAGACACATGAATATAACAGACAACATTGTGTCTATTTAACATAATGAACGTCAGCCTCATTGTGTCATTGTCAGAGATGATTCATAGAGAAGTGGTGAAACTGAACTAATCAGAATCGAAATGTTTCCAGAACCATTGATCATCACGGTGACAGAAGGTGATGAAGCGACTCTGCCCTGTGACATCAAGAAGGACATTGAGTCTGAGCGGTTTGAGTGGATGAAAGATGGAAAGAAGGTTTACCTGTATGAACCTAAATCAGGTCAAGATGATCAGATTGTAGATCGTGTGTCTCATATTGATCATGAACTGAAGAACGGTAACGCCTCCATAACCATCATTGATACTAAAGTGTCTGACAGTGGAGACTACACCTGTGATTTCCCAAATCTTGAACGAACCTTCACCGTTCATCTTCGTGTTGGTGAGTAGTTCGTAACTTGCTTCATTTCAGTCTTTTTCTCTGTGATGCAGGAATTAAGTAATGAACTAGAACCTCGATGAGTCTAAAGCTGATGTTGTGATGAATGTGTGTTTCTTCTGCTTTTTAATGAGCTGCCTGAACCTCATGTTCAGAAACCAAGTCATTGTTAATGTTGGAATAGTTTCAATGAATGACAGTGATGTTAAAGTAGTTGATGTTGAGCTGCTGCACAAATGATGGACAGTGACTCTGATGTTCTAACGTCTATATCAAAGCTCCAGGTGTCGACATGTGATCAGGTTAACAAACCTCATCACGTCAGGATTTAGATTCATGCTCCTTGTGTTCAGCAACGATTCAATGAGCTGCACTGAGTTTTACACCAGATTCTGTTTGATGGTGAAACATAAAGTAAAGCTGATGGTTAGTTTTTAGCGGTTCTGATATAAAACAACCTGATTTATAACTGCAGCCTCTGTGGTTGTTTTAACATAATTACTTTGTTGTTGTCAGTTAGAGAGGATTCATAGACATGTGATTAAACTAATCACAGTCTAAATGTTTTGTGCACCAACAGAATCAAAGGATCATTAATCAGAATCAAAGTAAACCTTTAAATTGTATCTATTGATAAATTTAAGTCTCAAAGTGAGACCATTGAGCATTAAGTGACATCAGGGAGTGAAAGCCGTCACTGACCTGTAGAGTCTGACGTAGAGTCAGTGGAGCAGCTGTTCCTGGATCAGTGTCTGGTCCTGGTGCTTGAAGCTGTGTGTTAGTTAGTAGCAGTGAGTGAAGTCCTGCTTTGATTCGCTTCACATTTGTTTGTTTTTCACTGAGTGTGTTTTGATGTTTGATGAATTTTCTGGATGCCTGAATTCATCCTGACACAATAAAGGAAACGAACATAAAGAACCTTTTATGGTTCTGTGGACGGAGTGTCAACAGTTTCTCCTATTCAGACTCTGAGACATCATTTAGTTGGATCATCACCAGTTACAGACTTTAACTGATATTGACTTTGATTCTTTAAGATTCTTTAAGATTTTATAAATTAACATAAAGGATCTGTGGAGACGTTAAGATAATTGGTTTTATTTCAATCTGCAGGAAAATCTCTGCCGCCTGTTCCAGAAATCAACCAAGAGATGTACGACAGTACTGATGGTAAGTTTAATGTATTTTCATCACTAACATCAGAATGTTTTGGTTCCACCAGCTTCTGTTTGAGCTTTTTATTCTTCATCCACTTCAAATGTTCCTAAATGTCAAATGATGTTCAGACGTCATTTCTTGCAGCTGAACTGATGAGGTTCAGGTTGAATTCTTGTAGAAGTTGAGGCAGAGACATGAACGTTGTGTTTCAGACACATTTCAATGTTTCCTCTCATGGTCCACGTTGTGACTGAGGCTCTTTTCCTGTTCATCAGCTCAGATCTTAGTAGAAACTAAAGCTGGTGTCTGTGTCCAACTCTGAGCCTTGACTGTAGTTCAGCAGCTTGAGGTGCAGACGGCCTCCAGGAAGCTGAACATGGACTGATGCTCTGTCACTGTGACATCATCCACATGTTGAACACGTGATCGCTGCTGCAGCATCAGAGCACATACTGCGTTCATTTGTCGTCCCCCTTCATCATTTCTTGAATCTTCTTTTAACACATTCAGTTTATAGACTCATCTGAGATGATTGGTTTTGTTTCTTGTCTGCAGAAAGTCATCTATATGAATGAACTATTCATATATTTACCAGTCAAACAGAAAGCCATGACGACAATGATGCAATGAAGAATGTGGTGATTCTTTCATCAGATCCTAAAACTTCATCGACCCTCAAAAACTCATCATCTTCATTTCCATCAATGAACTTTTCTCCGTGGAGACAGTTCTTTCACCACTGTTGTCATGACAACCACCGCTTAATCTCATTTTGGATTAAAATGTTATTTGTCTGAACAATGTTTATTAAATGATTAAATCAGCAGCTTAGTTTTTGTCCAAAACAAACACATTTTCAAACTAAACAATGAAGAACACATGAGCTGCTGCTGATGTCAGAGCGACGCTGAGGAGAGTCTCCACAGCGTCGCCCTGATAACAGATCAGCTGCTCTGAGTCCTGACGTGTTTGTTCCACTGACATCAAACACTCAGACCTGCTGCCTCTGAGTGGAGGCTGTGGAGCCTCTGACTGGATGGATGTGAGACGTCTGTGTTGGTTCAGATCACATCAAGCTTCTTGTTTATGTGGAAATAGTTGACTTAGTATAAAGGTTGTCTTAGTTTAGTTCACCATAGCTTATTTTAGCTGTCATGCATGATAAAAAAGTTTGTATATTGTTTGTTATATTGTTTTCTCTTGTATGATATTCTGACTTGTTCTTTTCAGTATCATTCTCTTATTAATTTTTCTAGTTCTTTTGTTTTGAACAGACATATTTACAGTTTAATGTGTGACTAGTTTTGCTTCTTTAATTTGCTGGAGTAGAAATTATTTAGTTTAATGTAAAGTTAAAATTTACTTCATCACCTGTTTATTTCTATTACATTAATACATTTGCTACTTTATAAACACAAACATCAGCTTAAATTAACGATCTTCCAGTGTTAAAAACTTCTGTGTTTAAATAAATCACAAAATCTCAAATCAGTTGTTGATGTTGTCAATGATTTTGCTTTTTCATAAATAAAATAAACACGTTTAATAATTTCAAACCTGAGTTTTCCTGCTACATAAAGTTCACATTAGTTTCATTGGGTTGAACAGAAACATCCACTGCTGAAGCTTTATTTCCAGCTGAATCTTGACTTTCTTCTTCTTCGTCGCCTCCAGCTTCACTGTCGTTCAGTGACTCTAAGAACCGAGTCTCCACCGACCACAGGTGACGCCCGTCGTCCTGGGGCCTCGTGTACGAAGACACTTACACACGAAAACCCGGCGTAAGCACGAATCTACGCCTGAGGTCAGAGCAATTTAATGGCAATTAATGAACATGTATGAAACAGCAGTCAGCAATGACTGAACAAATAAATAAAAGATTAAAGGATGGTCAATCTAAGTGTGTGATGGTTTTGATCAAGAGGAAAGAGTATTTGTTTGTAACTTATAAAACCCTAAGTTTAACTAATACATTTGGAAAGTTCAGTTTTAGTGCTTTGAGAAACTCCAGACTTCTCAGAATCGTTGACGTTTGCAGCTGTCGGTCGGTGGCAGCGCCCCCTCTGATGCAGGGCCTCAGGGCTCTTCCTCCCACAATGATGATGATGATGGCAGCAAAGTTCAGCCAGCTCAGTTGAATGGTCAGAGGTGTTTCCATTAAATCATCAGCCCCAAACAGGAAAAACTGTCTGGAATTTAACTAATTCAATCAAAATAGCGAGTAAAAGGACCGTTGGTTAAAGGTTCAGTTTGTGGAGTTTGTTGAGAAGATATTCTAAAGTAAATAAAATCACTGCTCGTTCGTATTTCTACGTTCAAAGTAAGTTTACAAAATTTAAGAATGAAGTAAAGAAAAGTAATGCGACGCAAATAGGACGAGTAAAATAAGTTTCAAGACAGAAGGGATCTGAATTCTAACTAAGGAGTCACAAATTTAACAGCCAGAGGCCGTGACCAGTTCTGGGGAGGAGATAAATCTGATCCAGTGGTGACGCGTGTTCCACCTCTTCAGCTCAGGTTGAAACTAGTTGATCAAAGTGTCCATCACACATAACATAACACATAAAAACGGTTACTGTAACGGTTACTTTGGCTTCAAATCAATAGAAAAGTGCATATGATTATTAATACATGATACGTGTTTATGCTGTAACAAATAAAACGTTCCCTCCTGTTAAGTGGTTGTGTCACTGTCCAACACTAAATAACAGACACAAAGAATAATTACAAGCAACATTAAATCATAAATCCAAATATTACTAATCAAACTACTGTAGCATTGAACTACTTAAAGTACAACACAATGAGCTCATGTCATTTACCTGTTGCACCTAGAACATGTGTGTGGTTCACACATTAAAAGAAGGATGTGACTTCATGGATCTGTAACTTTATACATTCACACAAAGAAAAGCCTGGTGAGAAGTTGTCTGAGGCCCCTTTGTTGTTCTTGAGGATTTACTAGAACTTTAGTTTACATTGAGTCTCTGGTCCTTTTAATGAGCACATTCCACACTTTACGCCGGGTTCGTCCTGTTCTCTGGAAGAAGGTTCTGCAGGTGATGAATGTGACAGACTGTCCTGTTGACACGATGAGCAGATGCTGTGACACAAGAGTGGGTCCATGGTCTGTGATGTGGACATGTGAGATGTTTGTGCCTGTTGTGACAGAGGCCAGTCTCCTGTGGGAACGTAAAGAGTCTGTGTTCCATATGTGTGTTGTTTTTATTATTTACTGAGTCACAGTCCTGTGGTGGAGGTGGAGGTTCACTGGTGCCTCATCTGTGGGAATAAAAGGAGGAGGCTTCAATGAGGGCGTGAGGTCACACAAGGTCAGGTTCCCTCAGTCCAGACGTGGGTTTCTGGACTGATGGAGAATAAAGAGCTTCTGTAGCTCGATGTAAAGCTGCTCAGTCTGGACTGAGGAGGAGCCTCTTGTCTCTGTGAAACCTGCGTCTGGACTCTGGTTCTGCTGCTTTTAGCGGGTCCAGAGGGAGAAGGTGTGTCGTTCTGGTCGCAGAGACAAACTGAAAAGGCTTCAACTCAGGACGGGAAGAACCCGGCAGGTGTCGACCCGGTAAGAACCAAACGAGTGCAGCTTGGTTCTGATGCCGTCAGACGTTCTGGACGTGATGCGTTCAGTGTCTCAGTCAGAACATGAAGTGAGCTGTGGACGTCTGAGGTTCTGATACAGTCACATGTTTGTTCTGACGTTGGAGAGAAAAACCCAATGGACGCTTTGTTAGTGTTTAACAGTGAAGCAGAGACGAAACGAAGGAGAGAAACAGGAAGTCAAAGACGTCAGAACCAGGACCTGCAGAATGACCCGGTTCTGGACCTTCAGGCAGGTCACACATAGATCTATGCTGCTCGTATCGTATGGGTTCTGTAGGTACCACAGGCCTGGGTGTCGTCTCCACAGTGAACCCGTCTCTGCTGCTGCATCACAAGCTCAGAACCTTGACTGGTTCCGTGAACGTGATGCTGAGTTCACTCTGGATCAGAACCTTCCTGATGTCAACCTGCTGTCAGACCAACATGGACCAGTATTAAAGCTCAGAGGAGGATTTAGGTTCTGGAGGTCCGACCCGGTACCATCCAGGTGTTCAGACTCAGGTTGACCCGAGGTGTCGGTGCCTCTGTTGAAGGTGAACTCTCCTTTAACATTGGACCGACTCCAGCGACTCCTTCACACCTTCAGCAGAATGTTCTTCCAGTAGTGTCTGTTAGTAAATGCAATACAAATTAAAATGGCCGCTGTGTCTCAATATCAAATACTCAGACTCATGACAGGACATTAAATCCAAGGACTTTTATTTTTATATATCTGTATTCTGTAAGACATCTGTTTATTAGCAAAATAAGTGTTGTGCCTCCTCACGTCCTTTTTATGTTACACCTTTATGTACAAAACTGATTCTCCAGAGTAGTGTGTTGGAAGTTTCCCATAAAGAGGCAGATGAGAGAGTTGTTTTGTGTGATTTATTATAAAAATAAAGGAAAATAAAAATAATGGGGAAAGCAAATCAAAAGCATGGATGTTGATCGTGCACATCAACAAACCAAAAACCAGCTGAGATCAGTGCACACACCACGAAGGTGTGACGCAAAGAGCCCACGATCCTCAAGCTGCTTCTGCCTTTTAACCCTCTGTCCGACTACGGTGGAACGTCTGTGTGGCCCAATCAGACTGATCACCATCTCATCACTGTCACAGTGTGTGGAGATGTTTACATTCTCACCTGCATCACTGGCGTCTGACTAACAGAGAGGAAGGAGCACTAAGTCTCAACAGACAGAGAGACAACTCCCGGCCTTTTGGGAGCTGGAGTCCAGAGTCCATCAGGCAGAGACGGCCACTGAACAATGTAGGTAAAATGTCAAATACATAAAACAGATGGAAGACAAAACATGAGATTTTAATTGCAGAACAGTCAAAAATCATATACAGTAATAACTGCATAGAATAAGTAAAAAGCAATTTTTCCCATAACAACAGTCTGTAGGGAAGTAAGCTGGGCTCAGAAAATCTCACCCAGCAGTGGGAGGACTTCCTGGGAAACATAGGAACCAGCGTGCAGAAGTAAGACCCTCACACCCTCCACCATCTTTACCAAACGTAACACATGGAGGAACCCTTTTGCAGAACCACGCATCAGTACAGAGCTCGTGTCTGTCCTGTGTGGGTGCAGCGTGACCTTGGGAAAGTGAAGGTTTGGAGGAGCCGCCCCACCCGGGGAGAAAAGGGCAGAGCAACAAGTGTCTTCACTTTGTTTGGGATTATGATTGGGTAAAAATATAATAAAATAATGGTCAAAAACACCCTAAAAGCTCAAGATGATGATCTAACATCCGGGGAACTGAATCCCACCCCGTGAGCAACAGGTTTATAAAGTGATGTTGTGACCAAAAATCCTCAGTCTGTCTTGTCTTCTGTCACTTTTCTGTGGAATAAACGCTTTGTCGACCCTGGATCTTATTGCTCTGGACTTTTTTTGAGACCCTGCAGTTGGGACTTAGAATAATTTTGGCATCTTGCTTTGGAAGTTACAAATTTTCTGGAACCTTACTACTGTGCATTTAGTTCATTTTTGTTCTTTTTGGGTTTACCATTTAATCTCTGAAAATGTATATATTTAGAATTTTATCATCTCAATAAAGGATAATTTACACCTATTGGATTTATAAAAGCTCAGTCAGATTGGAATACAAAATTTAAAGGCTTTAGTGTCGGACACGACATGAGCAGATGGAGCGCTCCTGCGACCCCCTGTATGTGCCGTGTGATCCTGACCCAGCTCACTCGCCCGTCTGTCGCAACCTGACCAGAAAACAGGGCTACCTGCACATCCGCAAGTAGGAGCACCATCACACGCAGCCGAGCAGACGCGCATTCAGCTGCTAGTTATGAACACACTGTCAGAACATGCACAGCGTACGTCAGCAGCTCTTCTGTGCGGCTCTCAGTAAGACAGGCCTGGTGTCGTCATCCTGGGAGCGGCAGTACTTCTTCACACAGGGGGGGAACCTGATGCATCAGGCGCGAGGAGAGGTGGCCGGCGGGCTGGTCTCAGACCTGGACAACTGCTCCGTCATGGCTGTGGACTGTGACGACCGGCGCTTCTGCTTCCAGGTCACGTCCTTCGACGGCAAGAAGTGAGAGCTGCTGGTGCATCCACGATGGCTGCCGTTCACATCTACAGCAGAAATGACCTCTGAGATCACACTCAGTGTTGTTGTTGTGTTTTCCAGAGTGGTGACTCTGCAGGCAGAGAGCAGAAAGGACTGCGAGGAGGTAAAACATGTCCCTGTTCTCCTGTTTGCTCTGCATTCTGCTGTTTTCCCAAAGCGTCTCTGCTGCTTCTTCCATCAGTGGATCTCCACCATTAACAACATCTCCAAGAGGATCTACCTGAGTGACAACGCAGAGGTCTGTGTGTGACAGAGACATGCGTGGTGTCTCTCACACAGCGGAAACTCAAACAGAAGGTCTTTCTTTGCAGGAGCTGGCAGCCAGAGTGAACCAGTCGGCTCTGGAAGCCGTGACTCCATCGCCGTCCTTCCAGCAGAGACATGAGAGCATGAGGCCCAGCAGGTCAGACTCACTCCACCAGCTGGGATTGACAGCGTCTCACCTCAGTGTCACACTGAATGCAGACCTCTGTGTGTCCAGTAAAGGGCGGGTGGGGCGAGCGAGCAGCATCAGCTCCGTCGCCGGCGCTGTCTGTGCTCTCACTGGATGCGCTGGTCGCCCCAGATACACCCATCCAGTTTGACATCATCTCCCCTGTGAGCGAGGAAAACTCAGGGCAGAGCAAGTCAGCAGCTCAGTCCGGGAGGTGGGAGCGCGTGAGAAGCCTCTCTCCTGTCTGTTAAAGCAGCAGCTGCAGCCTCACTCTGTGTGTGTTTGTCTCAGCAGAAGAAGCAACCCGTTTGGAGAGTCAGGGAACCGCACGTCAGAGGACAGCGAAGGTGCCGCCATATTTGTAGTTCTGTGTGAACTGTCACTGGATTGTGTGCGTTGCAGTGATTGGTCCAAACGTTGTGTTCTGAGATGATGATGAAGGTCCTCTCATTCAGACTCCATCCTGCACCAGCTCTTCATCGTTAACTTCCTGGGCTCCATGGAGGTGAAGACTGCAGAGTCTGCAGACGTCATCGCTGAGACCATGAGGCAGATCCTCGCCGCTCGAGCCATTCACAACATCTTCAGGATGAGCGAGTCGCACCTGCTGGTCACCTGTGACTGCCTGAAGTATGGAGTGCAGTGACGCACGCGGTCCTGTGTTGGGCTTTTATTGGGACGGACTTTGACTTGTCAGACCTCATTAAATAGGAAGATGACGTTTGATGATGACGGTTTTCAGGCTCTTTAAGTTTAGCCATTTTTCCTGTACTTTGTCTTTCAGGCTCATTGATCCTCAGACACAAGTGACTCGACTCAGGGTGAGGTGATCACTTGCTGCGCTTTATTCTCTGGCGTTTCCAGTAACTTCATGTCCACCCTCTTCTGTGCTGCTGTAGTTCCCTCTCTCCAGTGTAGTTCAGTGTTCGTCCCATCAGGACAACAAGCGGCTGTTTGGGTTCGTTCTGCATGCAGGCGGTTCTGGTGACGGCCGAGCCGTCGGCTACATTTTTGAGTCCAACAACGACGGAGAGAAGGTTTGTCTCTTCTTCTCATCAGTCTGTGTTTCTCACACTCTGCTCCATTGATGTGTGACCAGTGTGTCTGCTTCATGGTATCAGATCTGTGACAGTATCGGCCTGGCCAAGCAGATAGCGCTGCACTCTGAGATGGTGAGCAGACCTGTCTTTGCTGGAGATAATGCTCACGTTAACGTTCTGTATGTAAATGCAGCCTTTGACTGTTGACTGTGGACATGGACTGCAGTGTTTGTCTCTGTGTTCTGTGTAGGACCGTAAGGCAGTGGAGAAAAGGAAGGAGCAGGACAAGGCCAAAGAGAAACAGCAGGAGGAACTCAGCAAACAGAGGCAGATAGAGAAGGTGAGCCTTAGTCCTAAAACCCCCAATATTGTGTTATATTAATGTAATATATACACGTGAACATCTTATAAGATCAAGTAAGTAGCATTAACAAACCTCCAAACTTTTATCTTCTCCTTTCAGGATCTAGAAGAGCAGAGCCGTCTGATCGCAGCTTCTAGTCGTCCTGCCAACCCGCCCACCTCTGACGGACAGTTCCTAGTGCTTAGCAACAGCCAATCAGAGGACAGCGATGCAGGAGACGAGGGCAGAAAGAAAGGCGAGTCCGAAGCCTAACGACACAAAAAGGGTGCATGTTTTACCTCCCAGTCAAGTCCCAGCAGCTGTTGCTGAGATCCAGCTCAGGAATTGGGAAGGAGCTCCACCCACCCGCCTGGGCTGCCTGGGCCTGGAAAACATGTGCTCCTTTTTAGCTGGACTGTTACCCTACAAAAAGGGGATAAACTACGCAAACGCACCCTATAAGAGCAGGAGACGTCAAAGACTTTATATATATATTTTAATCTGTGTTTAAAAAAACGAAAAGCGCTGCAATGATTAGTTTTTATATCGGCTCCAGTGTCCAGAACAGGACCACGATATAGATTAACCTTTAATTTTTTGTTTCTTCTATAAAAACTAACAATAGTTGCAGAAGATATAAAGCAAAACAACTTTGGGACCTGAAGGTGATGAAATGCGACGGCAGATTTTCTTCAGGCAGTAGTTTCTGCCAAAGTGAACGAGGGACCTCATCGGTTTCCTGTTTGTAAAACCTGTGCTTTATGATGTTATAATAGAAAAAGAAATGAAGTGTGAGGCTGAGCACCGCTCTGATGCATGTTCAGTTTAGTTTAGTTTGTTTTTGTCCCAGACAGAAAATGAATCTACCACCGTTTGGAGAACAGTGAGTCGTCGTTGGATGAAGGTTAATGAGAAACACTGAAACATTCTGCTGCAAATCACTAAAACTAAAGTCAAAATATCTACTTTGAAATGTCGTCCTCTTAAGAAATGACTGTACATCAAACCTCCTGCAGTGCAATAACTTTGTATGATTGAAACACCATCAACCACTATAAGAAATGAGATCTGAACGGTTTCCAGTTCCAATATTAACATTTTCACACGTCACCTTTTCTTTAAGTGTCATGAATTCAGCGGCTGAACTGCATCTGATGCTGTTCACTGTGTGTCGGTCCCAGGAAACGAACCCAGAGACTGTAAAAGTAGAGAAGATGTTTCAAACAGACGTTCATTGATGAGAATGGTGCCGTTTACTGACCTGTGCCAACAAAAAGGACTTGTTTTGCAAAATGAGTTTAAAATCAGTCCTCACCTTCTCCACCAAATATTTATAGCTGGTGTGTTTCCTGATGTGCAGCGCTTCACACACATTTATCTGGGCCACTGTTTTATGCTGTTTGTGGGTTTTACTGATCCTCTGAATTGGCTGAACACATTACACGTAGTGATGTTAATCGCTGAGCTGTGGGAAACGTTACTGTGGAGCAGATCTGTCTCTGAGGCAGCAGTTACTGATGAAAGACTAGTGTTGGTGGAGCTGCACTTTACTGGGGCAGAGAAACGCAACATTGAAATGTAAATATGATGCAGAGGTCGATGTTCCAGTGTCACGATAAATAAAAAGGCTTCTCAGTGATGAATAAAGCACTAACTCCACCTGCCAGAGTCTGTTTGCTGATGTTCTCTGGTCAAACAAAGCTCACAACTGGACACTTCTTAAAATTCTGTATTAATATATAGAAATGTGACCTAAATGTTATTAGTATTAGTAGCTAAAATCATTTGAAAAGGTGTGAAGTAGCAAAAAAAATATAAATACAATGAAATACCTTTAAAAGTGTTCTCATACACTTGTATTACTTGTTTTTCCACAGGTGATACTGAGTGAAGCTGAAACAATTCGGTCTAGATTTAAAAAAAATAACTCATAATGCAAAACATTACTTTATTTATATATTTTGAAATAAAATTAACATACAGTGTATATATAACACATGATTTCTAGATCAAAGTATGGAAGTACAAAAAATATGCATCATTTTTAGATCCAACAGGTTTTATTTGAATTAAAAACAAACGTAAACATTGTAGATACCTGAACTGTACATAAATCAGCTTTCACTTTTTCAACCACATTTTATATAAATTATCTTCAGGTGCTTCTTATTTCCAGAGTAAAACTAGTAAACATGAAATAAAAATCTAATAATGCTCAAACCAAGAGAAATCAGTGCACTGAACTCATTTTCCTCTTGTCTCAAGCAGTTTATCTAAACATGTGACAGAAAAAGTGCAGCGTCAAGTATACGTGTATCTCCAGGATACAAGTAAAAGCTCCTACAAGATGAGGAGTCGTTCTGCACAAATGTGAACTGTTGCTGCTTCTTGTTCATTACTTTGATTTAACTCAGCTGCAGTGTCACTGGATTAAATCAAGTTTCGCTACTTTTAACTCTATAAATAAATTCTTTGCTTTGACATGTTTTTTAATTCTTGGCACTAATAAAACCATGTGTAGTTGTGATGAGGTGGATATGGATCTGCAGGCTTTTCACAGAGGAGCAGCTGTCTCCAACAGGAAGCAGACGACCAGAGCACACGTTACTGTTCCAGGATCTGCTCTGAGAGCCAGTCCAGTCCCTGGACCAGACCCGACCCGCTGACGGCACAGGACGCCTGCACAAACCACTGCAGACACAGACACAATGAGCAGCCGCACAAACCACTGCAGACACACAAAAGCATGAGAACAAACCAATGCAGACACACACACACACAACCATGAGCAGCAGCACAAACCGCTCTCACTGACGCGTTATTAGCTGCACCTACAGCCTGGTGCTTTGCATTGAACTGCTGTAATTCTGCTGCAGGTTCATCTTCACACGTTCACTGTGAATTGAACATCAGATGCGTGTGTTCTCACCCGCTGTGACACTGTGGACAGACCCAGGACTGCTGTGATGTCGCTGGCAGACATGGCTCTGGGAAGATCTTGTTTGTTGGCCAGAACCAGTACAGCGACATCCCTCAGCTCGCTCTCCTCCAGCTGCCACACACACACACACACACACACACACACACACACACACACACACACTGGTCGATTAGTATTATTGACTGTGGGGACGCGTTAAACGAGGCCAAAGGTTTCTACCATCACGTGCAGCTCGTCAGCAGCTTCCTTCACCCTCTCGGGGTCGTTGCTGTCCACCACAAATATCAGCCCCTGAAGGAAACACACACATGATCCACATGTGCTCCTGTAACAATGTACTACACACAGCAGCAGTACTGCAGTACCTGTGTGTTAGTGTAGTAATGTCTCCACAGGGGTCGGATGATCGTTTGACCGCCCACATCCCAAACTGTAAAGCTGATGTTTCTGTACTCGACCGTCTCCACATTGAAACCTGTGCAAACGCGCGTAAAGAACAGCTCAGTGTTTTTCCTTCAGTCGCAGGAAAACAGATGAGGATCAACAAGCAGCGACCTATTGTTGGGACGGTGGTGACGACCTCAGACAGCTTCATCCTGTAGAGCAGCGTGGTTTTACCTGCTGCATCCAGACCCACTGCACCAACAAACACAGGACACGTTTACACTGTCACTAATCCGCCTAATTATTCATCATTAAAGCAAAGACATAAACCCTAGAAATCACAACAACAGGGCTGTGATTCGAACTGTTCATAGAAGGTTGACATTTTAAAGTAATAAATGAATGACAAAATCTCACCCATCAGGATCCGCACAGGTGTCTTGGACGTGAACCTGGAGAAGATCCGTGAGATGATGACGCCCATGACGTAGTTCCGGTGGCTCCAGGTGCGTTCGTGAGCGGGTCGTGCGTGTCCGCCGCTGTTTGTGCCGCTGTGTGAGCCCGTCATGACTCTTATAGAGCCGCAGCAGCCCGCGTGCGCTCCACGGTGTCATCCTGGCTGCTGTCACAACCCTCCACGGTGGCAGCGGAGGCGCCACCGGTGTCACACCTCGGACCGGAAATAGCAACTTCCTCCCACACGGAGTTCAAAATAAAAGCTGCTTCGCTTTTCTCGTTCAAATTTGCTTTGCTAAGAAATAAAACGGCAGGAAAGAAACATTCTATACGAACTTAAGCTTAAAAAACTTGAAAAGTGGGAAATGAACTAGTCCTAGTTAGAGTAATTACTAGTGACTGTCACAGAAAACAAATAGATGATCGATTGTTTATTATTAATACATTTTGGTGGGATCCTCGTTCACGTGGTTTCCTGTTTCTGCAGGAAACGCTGCTGTGGCTGCAGCTGACACGGTTTCTGTGACTTGGAAGGTTTTATGTGTCCACCTGTGTTTTAGTTCGATCCACGTGTCCGTCTCGTGTTTGGTGTTTATTCACCATAACAACACAAACATTTCACTTTTACAAGGTTCTAAAACTCATATATGTAAAGACAAACGTCAACTTTGATGCTTTCTAATCCAACTTTTACCTTTTTAGTAATAATTAATTAAATAATAATTCAGTAATTTTTATTGGCCTTTTATTATTTATAATAATAATATTTATGTTATATTATTATGATATATAAATATTATTATTATTATCTATGCATCTACTACTATCTACTAATAGAAACTACTGAAGCACTCTCTTTTACACCATTAGCATCAGTCCATCACTTTATAAAAAGGTGCCAGGTCTGTGTTGTTTTTTGCAGCATGGATGGAGGAGGTCTAAGGCAGAGGAGACTGAGTATCAATAGTGGTTGTGTCTTATACTCCAATAGATTTCACTGTATTTTCTGTAATATTTAAAGTATTTCAGTTTTTAGCTACAGTTTAAAAAAACACAAATGTCATGGATTCAATAAAAACTGCAGCGAAGCATTTCTTCATCTTAAACAGTTTCTTCTTTTTAAACTGTTTTAAAATGGGGAGTTGCAGTTTGACGGCTGCATCAAAGCGATCATTAAAAACTGTGATCCACACAATGACCTCTGTGTTACAGTAAAATCAATTATTTCACCACAGAAAATCAGAAGCTCAGTAACCTGATGACTCAGTTTCACATCTTGCTTCCTAAAACCTGAAACATAGAAACTTCCCACTGTTACAGATTTTCTCTATCTATTGTCCTGGAAGAAAGAAGCTTATGAGAGAGTTGTCTTTTGCGTAATTTATTGTTATAAAACAAAATAATAAAGGGGAAAGCAGATTAAGACATTGATGAGCACGATCAATGAACCAAAGACCATCTGGGAGATCAGAACACACACCACGAGCACGGGTTCATGCATTTTGCATTGTGTCTGACGCTTTGGTGGAATAGTGATGATGAAAAAACAGGTCAAAGCGATGAATAAAAATCAATAAAATAAAAAAAAGATATTCACTTACAGTAGTTGGTGTTAGTGGAAGAGTAGGTATTAATGAACGCAGGTCTGAAGTAATAAATTCCCCGAGTTTGTTTTTTGAAGCTTTGTGCTCAGAAATGAAACTGGCTGCAGTGAAATGGGAAATGAAAGTACAGGAGCAGAAGCTCAGAACTCTCAGAACAAAGCAGAGCGAAGATGGAGACGAACAAACTGCCTTCTGTGTCCGTGCTGGTGCTGATCTTCTCAGCAGCCGCTGTCACAAAAGCTAAAGTCAACACGAGCTCCAGTGCAACGTTCAGAGTGGACGACGCCTGAACCAGAGTGCTACAGTACCACTATACAGGTACATTTATTTTCACACCATTAAGTATTAGAATTGAATGGAATCAAATAAACTGGTCATCAGCCGAGCGACCGGCCCATCTGACATTATTAACACTTTGCTTTTAGAACGGCAACGGTTCAACTGTGGTTTTTCAACAGTCTGAGTTTAGGTTGGAGTGTAGTTATACTGACGGTAATAGGTGTCAGGCGGTCGGATGAATCAGACCCACATGCAGAGTGCAGGAAGCCAAGAGGTAAGTTTGATCGGGTTTTAATGCAATAACATGTTCCCAGGAAAACAGTTTTTACACCAGAAAACAAGCGTGGTGGCAAACGGGAGCAGGCAAGATCGATGGTCAAAAAACAGGCTAGGTCAAAACCAGGATAAACCCGGCGACGGCACCAAAGGGCCAGGCTGAGACAAGGTCCACGATCAGGCAAGGTCTGGGAACTAGGTCTATTCACGGGAATTGCTGGAAAGAGGAAATACATCACTACAATCTGGCAGAGGTCTGAGGTGAGTACTGGTGGTTAAATACCTGAACTGATTGTCTCTTGCTGACAGGTGATGTGCAAACGACCGGAAGTAAAGCTGGTACATGACATATGAATGTCATGTGCAATGTCATGAAAAAGTGCAAAACAAAACAAAAAATGGCAATGGTGAGAATGCCCACAACTAAGATATGACAATAGGATTGTCAGGAGGTTCTAAGAGTAACTCAAATAGTCTTTTATCGTCATTCAAAATACAGTAGTATTTGTAAAATACACAGGGTTCACCCTGGACAGATCTCCAGTCCATCACAGGGCAACACACAGACAGACACCTATTCACACACACACTCACACCCACGGGCAATTTAGAGTGACTAGTTAACCTAATACATGTTTTTCGTACCGTGGGAGGAACCTGGAGAACCCGGAGAGAACCCACGCAAACACAGAAAGGCCCCAGGACCTTCTCGCTGTGCAAATGACTGTTTAAACGTAACAGTAATGAAAAGAGTGGTAAACCTGCACTCATTAGCAGCCGTTCACTGTTGGACAGGAGTTTAGCATGAGTTTAAGGGGTGCAGTTCGTTGTTTGGTAGATACCTGCTTGATCTGCAGCCTATGCTCCTGCACCTGTTGCCTGATGGGAGGAGAGAGAACAGTCCATGAGAGCGGTGCTGAGGATCCCATGATGGAAGCTGCTCTGTGTGCAGTGCTGCTGATAAATCTCTTCCAGGAACGGGAGACGAGCACCAACAATCTTACTGGCAGCACTGACAATGCTGTAGAACCGCTGATGGTTCTGGGCTCTGCAGCTGCCAAACAGGATGTGAAGCTGTGTGTTAGGATGCGTTCTATGGTGATGAGTAGGAGAACAGCAGCTGTTGAAGATCAAGATAGGAGTATGTCCTCCTCCTGTAAATAATATTTTGTTGGACTCACTTTGGCTATTATTATGGATAATAATATTGTTTATGTATAGACTACCTTAATGTACAGAAAATATGATGACTGCAGACAAAGATGCTTGCTTACAGTACAACTCACATCACAGCCTGTAGCTCTGAAGACAAAGCTGGATGAGGAAATTGTAAATGAACTGAAATAGCATTAATCATTTTTCATAACAAACATTCACCTATGTCCATGTAAACAGGAAGACATCTGCAACCACTGACTCAAAACCTAGGCAATAGTTAATGTAGAACATTCACCCTTTAACTACTTTCACTGACCTTGACACAGATAACTACATATTGAAATAATGCTTTGTATTTACAGAGTATTGTATTTTCCTCTAATGTAACATGACATACAGTACGGTGTATTGTCATAGGCCACATAAAAATATGACTGTAAATCACCAATGCCACCTCTATGACATCATTTAATGGTTTAAGATTTAAAAAATAGTAAAACTTTGTTGCTATAAGCTGAACCTGTATTGTATAATGTTATTATTATTATTATTTTGATTGATTTTCTCAGTAATGAAAGCAAGCAGTCTGGTGCCAATTGTTTGCACTTGAGACATGACTTTGTGGAGCCAGTTTATCATGTCTCCAGTCTGTGGAAACAGAAATTATGTTAAATAAAAAACTAACAACTTTTGTAAACTTTTAGTGTGAAAAACCTGAACCAAAACACCTGAACCAACCACCTCCACACATTAATCGACTCATGTCCACGTGTCCTGAATTGGAGTTGACACTCTTGATTTTGAAGTTCATTGTAGACACTGCTGCAGGTCAATGAGGTGGAACTGGAGAGAAATCTGCGTTAAACATGTGTGAGGATGTTTACTGGTCTGTTTTTGCCTGTACAATTATATAATATACTTATAAAAGTGTATATACTTACGCCTATGAAATAAATGAAATACTTTGAAACATGAACATTTGTACAAACTGTAAATGAGAATCTTTAGAAACGTTTTGGTCGCAACACCGGCACCGGTACCGTAATACGTACCGTAATACGTGGAGGCGCACTAAAAGCGCTGCTGCTGCAAACGATGACGTCACTGTTAACGGTCTCGTCGGAAGCTGAGAAGCGAAAGTGAAACTATCGAGTCCGTGTCGCAGTTAACGCAGTGAACGGTTCTCGTGTGTTTTGTTGCTTCAATCGATGGTTGTGATCGTTAATCAGAGGAGTCCGTCAACATGCAGCTGCTTCCTCTGAGTCTCTGTCTCCTGACTTTGACTGGATCAACGTTTTCTGACGGAAACGGTGAGAAAAGTTTATTATGAGCTGAAGAGAAGGAACCCAATATAATTAGATAGAAACGATGTAAAACAGGAGACTGTTTATCTGTGGGTGAAATAAAGAGTCTGTGTTTATATGTTAATGTTAATAATGTGAATGAATGAGTCTCAGTTCATCCGTTCATGCTTTTATTCCACGTCCGTTCAGGGCGTTGTCTCATTAAAGGAAGTGAAGCTCTGAGACTCCGACATGATGAACACATGAACAGCAGCAGTTCATGTTGTGCTTTTATTCACATCTACGTCCCAGTAACTGAACACAGTGGTTTCTCTACGTGGAGCATCGTCTCTTATTGCAGCGTGTCTGACTACAGCTGCTTCATAGCGTTAAAAACTGCGGTCAAGTGAGCCGTCGTTCGTTCGTCCGTCGTTCAGCCAGCCGTGACTCAAAAACGTCTTGCGCTCGTATTACGCGCCTTACAGCACAGCACAAAACACGGTCGCCGCGGCTTTCTTTTTCATAGCGAAACGTCTGATTTGTTTTGATAAAATATGACAAAATATGGAAAACTACGAAACAAAATATTGCATTAATAGAAAAACTGTCGCCTAATAAGACCCAGACCACTTTCCCCTTGTTCCACTACAATTGTACTATCACAACACAATGATCTGTGTACTTTTACTGTATAGTTTAGGATTTATTAGTATTCAAAACTACCATGTCATACTGTAATACAGTCAACTTTGATAATTAATAACTTGACTTTGGTACATAGTTCCAGGTCCAGACCATTTCCCCTTGTTCTACTAGAGGTGTACTATTACCACACAAAGAACCAGAGACTGTGACAGTTTGTTTGTATTTTTTTTATATCCACACTGGTGTTTGCTACTCACACAGTCCTTCACAGACTAATGGGCTCTCACTCACCATCAAGGTATTACAGAATTTAAAACACGTCACATGACTTAACCAATACCAAGCGCTACAACACCCAAAGTGTTTCCGTAAACAGAGATGATTCATAACACTGTACTCACAAACTGAATAGCGCGTCTGCTGTCCGCCACCCGGACCCAGCATCAGGCGGGACTCCAGCCCTCCATTTGTTGGAGCGGAATTTTCCCTGAATCTCCTATGAGATTCCCACCAGTGGTTTACTTTCAGTCTGGGCCAGGCGTCGATCAACGGAACATCCATCCCACTTCTGACATCAAAATGTTGTGGAAATCTTCTTATAAAGAAATCGACCGGAGATCATCAGTGTGATGAACCATCTCAAAGTTTACTCTCATGTCGACACGGAGTGGATCACAATCACAATACCTCTAAGACGTAAGGCACATCTTACTATGTACAAAGGACTGAGGACACAAGACCTGTATTTATACCCTGTTACAAACCCCCACATGAGCTGTTGACTGGTCTTTGATATACATGAGTGCAGTAAACACCCCTTTACATCCTTCAACAATGTTCCCGTGGTCACTACAGTGAAAACCCACCATTTGATAACCAAATGCTTGATGACCCCCCAGGAACAACGCTGAGCCAGAGGCACAGCATGTGATGACAAACACAAAATTTCCCACAGGGGTCATTCGGGCACACAAACTCCTCCACCACGTTAATGTATGGTTCACACAAAAACATTCAGTTGTGGACTGTGTTTATATGAAACATTAAACAATTAGTTTTTAATTTTAAAGTCACACTTTCACTTTGAAGTCCTAACAGATGTTAATAAAAAGATTAAATGTGTGTAGGCCTAGCCTTACTCACAGTTCTTTATATGAAAAGGTGACATATAATCTGGGCCTGGAACTATGCACCAATAATCAAAGTTGACTATAAGACCCATATGCTCTTACAGTATGACACGGTAGTTTTGATTACTAATGAATCCTAAACCATACAGTAAAAGTACACAGACCTTGTGGGGTGATAGTACACTTCTAGTAGAACAAGGAGAAAGTGGTCTGGGCCTGAAACTGCACCAAAGTCAAGTTATTAATCATCAAAGTTGACTATAAGGCAAAAGAGTATTAGAGTATGACATGATAGTTTTGAATACTAATAAATGCTTAATTTTACACTTAATTTTATTTTTTTTCTATTAATGCAATATTTCGTTTTGTAGTTTTCCATAATTTGTCATATTTTATCATAACAAATCAGACGTCTTGCTATGACGCTTAATGCTTAATTTTACAGTAAGAGTACACAGATCTTTCTGTGGTAATGTAATGGAAAAATTTTACCTTAGTGCTGTTTCTTATCCAACACACTCGTCGTGTGCTGGTTAGATGCAACACTGAACATTCTTACACAAACAACTAATCTCTTGTGCCCTGACGTACATCAAGTCTAAACATCTGTTGTTCCATTTGACTGACTAATAATTTATGATATATGTTTGTCTTTTACACCCGGACTCTGGCTCCTTCCTATCTGACTCCCCACCAGACCCAAGGCTGTTAAAGCAAATGCATCTTGTCTTGGAAGCTCGGTGTTCCTTCCTTTGAATAACAAGACATGACGATGCAGAAGTGAGAAAGCAAACATTCTCACTCACAGTGAGATAAGGTGGCGCAAACAATTCCATTGCTGCAGAGAGACATTCCACCAGAGCCAGAGAAAGGGCTTAAAAGGCAGAGACAACTTGAGGATCGTGGGCTCTTTGCATCACACCTTCGTGGTGTGTGCACTGATCTCCCCAGCTGGTTTTTGGTTTGTTGATGTGCACGATCAACATCCATGCTTTTTATTTGCTTTATTTTCTTTATTATTTCAATAAATCGCACAAAAGGACAACTCTCTCATCTGCTTCTTTATGGAAAATTTCCACCACAGGTAGTAGTACACGTCTAGTAGAACAAGAAGAACATGGTCTGGGCCTGGAACTATGTACCAAAGTCAAGTTATTAATCATCAAAGTTTTACAGTATGACATGGTAGTTTTAAATACTAATAAATGCTTAATTTTACACCTAATTTTATTTTTGTCTATTAATGCAATATTTCGTTCCGTAGTTTTCCATATTTTGTCATAATTAATTATAACAAACCAGACGTCTCGCTATGAAAAAGGAAGTCGCGAAGAGCATGTTTTGTGCTCTGCTGTAAAGCGCGTAATACGGGCGCAAGACGATTTTGAAGCGCGGCTTAACGACGGATGAACGAACGACGGCTCACTTGACCGCAGTTACGTGGAGGCGCTCTAAGAGCGCTGCTGCTGCAAACGATGACGTCATTTAACAGTCTCGTCGGAAGCTGAGAAGCGAAAGTGAAACTATCGAGTCCGTGTCGCAGTGAACGCAGTGAACGGTTCTCGTGTGTTTTGTTGGTTCAATCGATGGTTGTAATCGTTAATCAGAGGAGTCCGTCAACATGCAGCTGCTTCCTCTGAGTCTCTGTCTCCTGACTTTGACTGGATCAACGTTTTCTGACGTAAACGGTGAGAAAAGTTTATTATGAGCTGAAGAGAAGGAACCGAATATAATTAGATAGAAACGATGTAAAACAGGAGACTGTTTATCTGTGGGTGAAATAAAGAGTCTGTGTTTATATGTTAATGTTAATAATGTGAATGAATGAGTCTCAGTTCATCCGTTCATGCTTTCATTCCACGTCCGTTCAGGGCGTTGTCTCATTAAAGGAAGTGAAGCTCTGAGACTCCGACATGATGAACACATGAACAGCAGCAGTTCATGTTGTGCTTTTATTCACATCTACGTCCCAGTAACTGAACACAGTGGTTTCTCTACGTGGAGCATCGTCTCTTATTGCAGCGTGTCTGACTACAGCTGCTTCATAACATGAAAAACCATCTGCTCCATGTGTTTGTGGCAGCAGAGATGCTCCGTTAGACTCTGGGCACAAATTAACTAGTGCTTAAAACACAGTTCTACAATCAGACCAGTTCGACCAGCAAAACGCTGTTTTAGCAGTGGTCCGTTGGTACATATTTAATGTTTTGTTTAACCATTAGAAAAAAAAAATAAAACCCTCGAGTCATAAAATTTACAGTTTTGCACCAGTTTGCACAAATCAAGTCACTACTAAAAGGTAAGTGCTATCGGCTTCTTCCCGTCAGAGGTCACAGGGAATGAATCGCATGACTGCACTTCCTGACGCAACCCCTCACTGACGGAATTGAACCTGCAACCCAGACGAGCGGAGCGCAACGCTCCAACCGCAGCGAGCTGGAGCCAATGAACTCATTACTAATGAATCTAATCATGACTTCACTTAATTACTTAATAAATGTTTTATTTTTCCAGTTGCAGAGATCATCAGAGTGACAGAAGGTGATGAAGCGACTCTGCCCTGTTTCATCAACAAGAGCATTGAGTTTGAGCGGTTTGAGTGGAAGAAAGATAGAAAGAAGAAGGTTTCCCTGTATGAAGGTGTTCAGTTATCAGGTCAAGATGATCAGTTCAGAGGTCGTGTGTCTCATTTTGATGATGAACTGAAGAACGGTGACGCCTCCATAACCATCAGTGATACTAAAGTGTCTGACAGTGGATTCTACACCTGTAATTTCCCAAATCTTCACCAAACCTTCACCGTTCGTCTTGTTGTTGGTGAGTGAAACCTCATCACGTCAGGATTTAGATTCATGCTCCTTGTGTTCAGCAACGATTCAATGAGCTGCACTGAGTTTTACACCAGATTCTGTTTGATGGTGAAACATAAAGTAAAGCTGATGTTCTGATACTGGTTCTCATACAAAACTGGACCTGATTTATAATTAAGGCCTTTTTACTCTCTTACTGATTTATATATGTAATCTACAATGTACAAGTTCTAGAAACTGAGACACAAATTGTGACACTGTTAACAACCTCGTGTGTCAACAAAATCACTGTGTGAAGTGTGAACAACATGAATTAACAAATTATTGCTACATATTTTCATCTTCCAGGTCCAGTGATCGTCAGAGTGAAAGAAGGCGATAATGGGATTCTGCCCTGTAAAATCAACAAGGACATTTCGTTTGAGCTGTTTGAATGGATAAAAGATGGAAAGAAGGACGTTTACCTGCATGAAGGTAAACCGTTATCAGGTCAAGATGAGGAGTTCAAAGGTCGTGTGTCTCATTTTGATCATAAACTGAAGAACGGTGACGCCTCCATAACCATCAGTGATACTAAAGTGTCTGACATTGGAGACTACACCTGTGATTTTCCAGATCTTAAGACCAAACAAACCTCCACTGTTCGTCTTGTTGTTGGTGAGTGAACGTCTGATTAACTGATAAACTTGTGAAACATCTGGTTCCTCAGATTCAACCACACATTTACTTTGTATCAATTATGACTGATGTTTGTGTTATTTTTTTAGACTTAATTTTTAACATTTGATTTGATTTAATATTATACATTTTTCTCCAACACATTTCTGTCAGAAGTGCAACCAAAAAACATCTAACATCTTATTTTCTACAAATACTGAGCCTAAAATAGTTTTTGTCTTTTATTCCAGTTGGTGAATTAAAGGACAGAAGCCGTGAATTTCAGGGTGAGTCTGTTCGAAGCATTGAAATTTGTCTGAGACAGGAAGAAAAGGCGTTTAACAGTAGAAACTCACTGGTTCTATTACTGTTACACATGAATGACTGGATTCTATAATGAAAGTGTCACATAATAAATATTTATTTGTCTTATTTGATCACTTTATAAATTGAATACAACATCTGAACCATTCAACAAAGATTTATTAGTGTTTGTTTCTCTTATTTTCCCACCTACTTGATTCCCAACACTGGTACATGTGGTGGTGTGAGTCAGGATAAATTACATTATCAGCCTAAATATCTGGACACATGAACTAAACTGTGTAATTACATTTTTTTCTGTATAAAATCCTTTTAACCTTAATGAGAACACATGAATCAATATATAGTTTAACCTGTTACACTGAAGAGTTACTTGATTTGTATAATTGCTGATGTCCTAAATTCTCATTTTACCTGTTTAAATGATTATTTATTATTATTATTTATTTATTATTAATATTTATTTATTATTATTTATTTATATTATTATTTAAACGTATGAATGTTCTCTATAAGTTGTTGTTGTTGTCCACAGGTAAAGCTGCAAAGGTTTCCATCCTAAAACCTGAACAAACTGAGGACGGGTTCCTGCTGCAGTGTTTGGTTTCAGATGTTTCTCCAGGATTTAAACTGAACATCTCCTGGTTCGACGGCTCTGGAAACAAACTTATTGAACAAAAAAGCAACACAGAAAGTGAAAAACTCCACATCCTCCAAACTACTGTGAAAAAGAGCGACACTTATCGCTGTGTAGCAACAATGGAGGAACTCAGTCATCAGGTTCATTCTGAGGTTCATGTCCAAATCCCTGGTGAGTTTCACTGTCTCCCAGTTTATCGTTAATTGTTCATGTCTTAATAATAAATCTGTGTCAGGTTCACGTCCACACAGCTGCAGCCACATCTGGAGTCATTAACTTTATTCATGTTCAAGTATCATGACAGCTTCATTTTTATTTCTATTTGAGAAACACTTGTCTCTGTAAATGTGAGTTTAGTCGTAAAAGAACAAGAAACATGTTACAGACTCCCCCCTTCGGTTCCGAACCGGCGGAGCTTGATGGAACCCTGGGGCAGGAGATGAGATGCGGTGGAGACGGAACAACAACAGCACCCGCTCTGAGCGGGGAAGCTACGGCTCTCATGGAGCCAGGGTTCAGGCACCACGCGCAGCAACGCTAGGCTAATTAAGCACTCTGCGAGTGAACCTTTACACAGACACCTGGCCGCAGCCGGAGGACCAGGTCACAGGGAAACCAGGAGAGGGAAAACCCCAAATGCACGACCCACACATGAAATAACAGTTAACATAAAGATTTATTAAAATACAACATAAACTCCCTGCACAGCAGGATTCAGTTCAAACACCAAGGAGAGAACTAAAAATCAGGTAAACGCTATTAAACAAACAAAACCCACGATCAATCTAAACGCTCTGTAAAACTACGGGCAGAAAGCTAAACATGGAACACAAAACACAACATAAACTCACTGCACAGCAGGACTCAGTTCAAACACAAAAAGGAAGGAACCAAAAATCACAGCAATGCAGGTAAAATCCTACAAAACACTCTAAAACGCTCCATACACTATGGGCAAAACTAAACATGAACACAAGACACTCACAGACCTTAACTGGTGAGAACAGGACAGGACATCAAAAGAAACCAAAACTCCAACTGCATCAAACGACTCTCTTTAACCATAACTTGGTGGAGAAACCAGCCACCACCACGAGTGGAACCACAACACGTACCGTAACACTCACTTTCCTGTTGTTCCTGATGTGTTTAAAGCTTCATGGTTCAACAGTGACTGTAAATAGTTTAAAGCTCATGAAGTCGTGGTCGTTGTGAGTCACTAAATGAAACAACAGCAGGTTTTAAACATTTAGTCTCATTTACTCTGAGACGTCAGTGACTCTTGTCTTTTAGACGCTGGATCCATGTTGTTAAGTCCCACAAAACCACACTTTAAATATGTTTATGTTTGAAAATATTATTTTATGTTCACATAGTTTGATTTTATAACAATAACAGGTTTAGACCATCGTATTTACTGAGGTTTGATGTTTTAACTAATGTTTTCAGCTTTGATCAGTTTTATTGTTTGTGTGATAATGAGGATGAAGAAACCATGTTTCACCTCCATTATCTGTGTCACTAACGTTTATTCTGTGTTTCAGAGTCAAAAATCCCATTGATCGTTGGGTTGGTTTGTTTAGCAGTTATGGCTCTTATAATTGTAGCTTGGGCTGGAGTTATATATAAAAACCGGAAGAAAATGAAACGTAAGTTTAATGTATTTTCATCACTATAACATCACAATGTTTTGTTCCATCAGCTTCTGTTTGAGCTTTTTATTCTTCGTCCACTTCAAATGTTCCTAAATGTCAAATGATGTTCAGACGTCATTTCTTGCAGCTGAACTGATGAGGTTCAGGTTGAATTCTTGTAGAAGTTGAGGCAGAGACATGAGCGTTGTGTTTCAGACACATTTCAATGTTTCCTCTCATGGTCCACGTTGTGACTGAGGCTCTTTTCCTGTTCATCAGCTCAGATCTTAGTAGAAACTAAAGCTGGTGTCTGTGTCCAACTCTGAGCCTTGACTGTAGTTCAGCAGCTTGAGGTGCAGACGGCCTCCAGGAAGCTGAACATGGACTGATGCTCTGTCACTGTGACATCATCCACATGTTGAACATGTGATCGTTGCTGCAGCATCAGAGCAGATACTGAACTCTGATTGTGTTGATCTACATTATTATTTCTCTGTTTGGATTCAGATTAAGTGAAAATCAGCCTCCAACATCTTGGTCCTGCATTCATTTATTTTCCTCCTTCATAATTTCTTGAATCTTCTTTTAGCACATGTAGTTTTACAGTAGATACAGTTGATAGTTTCATTTCAGCTTGACTGTTAAATAAAAATAAATAAAATATTTCAGCCTCATTGTGTCATTGTCTGTTAGAGGATTCATAGAAACGTGGTGAAACTGAACTAATCACAATCTAAATGTTTACAGATCCAGTGATCGTCATGGTGACAGAAGGCAGTGATGTGATTCTGCCCAGTAACACCAAGAAGAAAAAAATATTGTTTAAGTGGTTTAAGTGGAAGAAAGAGGGAGATGATCAGTTCATAGATCGTGTGTCTCAACTGAAGGGTGACGCCTCCCTAATCATCAGAGACACTGAAGAGTCTGACACTGGAATCTATACCTATAATTTCCTATTTTTTAAAACCTCCAGGGTTCGTCTTCTGGTTGGTGAGTAGTGTGTAACTTGCTTCATTTCAGTCTTTTTCTCTGTGATGCAGGAATTAAGTGATGAACTAGAACCACCATGAATCTGAAGCTGATGTTGTGATGAATGTCTGTTTCTTCTGCTTTTTTTAATGAGCTGCCTGAACCTCATGTTCAGAAACCAAGTCATTGTTAATGTTGGAATAGTTTCAATGAATGGCAGTGATGTTAAAGTAGTTGATGTTGAGCTGCTGCACAAATGATGGACAGTGACTCTGATGTTCTAACGTCTGTATCAAAGCTCCAGGTGTCGACATGTGATCAGGTTAACAAACCTCATCACGTCAGGATTTAGATTCATGCTCCTTGTGTTCAGCAACGATTCAATGAGCTGCACTGAGTTTTACACCAGATTCTGTTTGATGGTGAAACATAAAGTAAAGATGATTTATGACTGAGGCCTTTTTACTTTTAATTTATAAAAGTTTATATAGAAAAATCTGCAATGTACAAATTCCAGAAACTAAGTTAACATTAGTATGAGACACATGATTATGTCATAGATCCAGCATTTTGGTCGTGTGTGCTTAGTTTCCATTCTTATTTTGGTATTTCCTATCTTGTTTCCTGTCTGCCTTAGTTTTTGTTTACTTATCTAGTCCTGTGTCACCACTTCCTGTTTTATTTTGGCATCACTTCCGGTTTTGTTCTGTTCTGCTCAAGCAGTCGTGATTTCACCACCTGCATTCCATTAGTCATTAGTTGGTTATTTGTACCCCTGCACTTTGTTTGTTCATTCACCCGTTCAGCCTTCCAGCATTTCGTAAGTCCTGTCGTGTACCAGTTCTTTGCCGGTCATAGTTGTTTTCACCGTGTTTCCGTCTAGTCCTTGCCTGTACCTTCGCTGGAGTGTGTTTTCCTACTCGTCTACAGACCTCTGCCTGTCCGACCAAGAGCTTTAATAAACCCTCTGAAACCTCACATCGTGTCTGCGCTGTGCGTTTGGGTCCTCCACTGTGTGTTTCCTGACAGATTATGACAGACAACATTGTGTCTATTTAACATGATGAACGTCAGCCTCATTGTGTTGTTGTCTGACATCTGTCATAGACCTGTGATTAAACTAATCCCAATGTAAATGTTTTATGCACCAACAGAATCTAAGGATCATTAATCAGAATCAAAGGCTGTGAACCTTTAAATTGTCCCTATTCAATGAATCCAAGTCTCAAAGTGAGACCATTGAGCATTAAGTGACATCAGGGAGTGGAAGCCGTCACTGACCTGTAGAGTCTGACGTAGAGTCAGTGGAGCAGCTGTTCCTGGATCAAAGAACCTTTATTATTCTGTAAACAGAGCGTCAACACTTTCTACTATCAGACACTCACAAGTCATTTAGTCGGATCCTCAGCAGTTACAGCATTTAACTGTTGTTGACTTCACTTTGAGAGTTTAAGATAAATTCTGATAAATAAACATGAAGAAACTGCTGATGAGACGTTAAACTGATTGATTTTGTTTCCTGTCTGCATCATATAGGAAAATGCAAAGAGAGTGGCCCTGAAGGTAAGTTGAACGTATTTTCATCATTATAACATCAGAATGTTTTGTTCCATCAGCTTCTGTCTGAGCTTTTTATTCTTCGTCCACTTCAAATGTTCCTAAATGTCAAATGATGTTCAGACGTCATTTCTTGCAGCTGAACTGATGAGGTTCAGGTTGAATTCTTGTAGAAGTTGAGGCAGAGACATGAACGTTGTGTTTCAGACACATTTCAATGTTTCCTCTCATGGTCCACGTTGTGACTGAGGCTCTTTTCCTGTTCATCAGCTCAGATCTTAGTAGAAACTAAAGCTGGTGTCTGTGTCCAACTCTGAGCCTTGACTGTAGTTCAGCAGCTTGAGGTGCAGACGGCCTCCAGGAAGCTGAACATGGACTGATGCTCTGTCACTGTGACATCATCCACATGTTGAACACATGATCGTAGCAGAAACTAAACTCTGATTGTGTTTATCTACATGAATTTATTTCTCTGTTTGGATTCAGATTCAGTCAAAATCAGTCTCTAATGTCCTGGTCCTGGATTCATTTGTCTCTTCTATTTCTTGAATGTTGATAGTTTCAGTTCAGATTGACTATTTTTCTGAAAATTGGCCTCATTGTGTTGTTGTCTATTAGGGATGATTCATAGAGTTGTGGTGAAAATAAACTAATCAAAATCTAAATGTTTACAGATCCACTGATCTTTGCATTAGAAGGCCGTGATGTGACTCTGCCCTGTTACATCAAGAACGAGAAGCTTGAGTCTGAGCGGTTTGAGTGGATGAATGATGATAAGAATGTTTACCTGTATGAAGGTGGTCAGTTACCAGATCAAGATGATCAGTTCAGAGGTCGTGTGTCTCATTTTGATAATGAACTGAACGACGGTAACGGCTCCATAACCATCAGTGATACTAAAGTGTCTGACAGTGGATTCTACACCTGTAATTTCCCAAATCTTCACCAAACCTTCACCGTTCGTCTTGTTGTTGGTGAGTAGTTTGTAACTTGCTTTTTTTCAGTATTTTTCTCTGAGATGCAGGAATTAAGTGATGAACTAGAACCACGATAAGTCTAAAGCTGATGTTGTGATGAATGTGTGTTTCTTCTGGTTTTTAATGAGCTGCTCACTGAGCTCATCGTCATCACTAGTTGCTCCTACGAGTCTGACGTAGAGTCAGTGGAGCAGCTGTTCCTGGATCAAAGAACCTTTATTATTCTGTAAACAGAGCGTCAACACTTTCTACTATCAGACACTCACAAGTCATTTAGTTGGATCGTCATCAGTTACAGCATTTAACTGTTGTTGACTTCACTTTGAGAGTTTAGGATAAATTCTGATAAATAAACATGAAGAAACTGCTGATGGGACGTTAAACTGATTGATTTTGTTTCCTGTCTGCATCATATAGAAAAATACGGATGGAGTGGCCCTAAAAGTAAGTTGAAGTTTTTTCATCACTATAACATCAGAATATTTTGTTCCTTCAGCTTCTGTTTGAGCTTTTTATTCTTCGTCCACTTCAAATGTTCCTAAATGTCAAATGATGTTCAGACGTCATTTCTTGCAGCTGAACTGATGAGGTTCAGGTTGAATTCTTGTAGAAGTTGAGGCAGAGACATGAACGTTGTGTTTCAGACACATTTCAATGTTTCCTCTCATGGTCCACGTTGTGACTGAGGCTCTTTTCCTGTTCATCAGCTCAGATCTTAGTAGAAACTAAAGCTGGTGTCTGTGTCCAACTCTGAGCCTTGACTGTAGTTCAGCAGCTTGAGGTGCAGACGGCCTCCAGGAAGCTGAACATGGACTGATGCTCTGTCACTGTGACATCATCCACATGTTGAACACGTGATCGCTGCTGCAGCATCGTATCAGATACTGAACTCTGATTGTGTTGATCTACGTGAATTTATTTCTCTGTTTGGATTCAGTGAAAATCAGCCTCCAACATCTTGGTCCAGCATTCTTTTTTTTTCTTCATAATTTCTTGAATCTTCTTTTACACATGTAATTTTACAGTAGATACAGTTGATAGTTTCATGTCAGCTTGACTGTTTTTAAATAAAACATTTCAGCTTCATTGTGTTTTTCTTTGTCAGAGGATTCATAGAAATGTGATAAAACTGAACTAATCACAATCTAAATGTTTACAGATCCAGTGATCACGGTGAGAGAAGGTGATAATGTGACTCTGCCCTGTAACATCAAGAAGGACATTAAGTCTCAGCGGTTTGAGTGGAAAATTGGTGGAAGGAGTTTTTACGTGTATAAAGGTGGTCAGTTACAAGGTCAAGATGATCAGTTCAGAGGTCGTGTGTCTCATTTTGATGATGAACTGAAGAACGGTGATGCCTCCATAACCATCATTGATACTAAAGTGTCTGACAGTGGAGACTACACCTGTATTTTCCCAAAACATCACAAAGCCTTCACCGTTTATCTTGTTGTTGGTGAGTAGTTTGTAACTTGCTTCATTTCAGTCTTTTTCTCTGTGATGCAGGAATTAAGTGATGAACTAGAACCACAATGAGTCTGAAGCTGATGTTGTGATGAATGTGTGTTTCTTCTGGTTTTTAATGAGCTGCTCACTGAGCTCATCGTCATCACTAGTTGCTCCTTGTTGAGACGTTGGTGACGTCACTGGTGATAAAGTTGAACCTTTTTCTGCCTCTGATCCTTTTAAACACTATAACTGTTCACGTGTCCTTAGAATAAACTGACTAGAACGTCTCAACGTCAGCCATGTTGGACTCAGAGCTCTGACACCTGTCAATCATGTGCAGCATTAAATGTTTCCCCCTGAACAGGAAGTGAGCACAGAGAAAGTAGTTCCTCCCTCACTCTCCCTCTGTGTTTGTCTCCACATCTACGTTTCCTGAACCTCATGTTCAGAAACCAAGTCATTGTTAATGTTGGAATAGTTTCAATGAATGACAGTGATGTTAAAGTAGTTGATGTTGAGCTGCTGCACAAATGATGGACAGTGACTCTGATGTTCTAACATCTGTATCAAAGCTCCAGGTGTCGCCATGTGATGAGGTTAAAACTGAACTAATCAGAATCTAAATGTTTACAGATCCATTGACCTTCACAGTGAGAGAAGGTGATGATGTGACTCTGCCCTGTAACATCAAGGACGACATTGAGTCTAAGCGGTTTGAGTGGCTGAAAGATGGAAAGAAGGTTTACCTGTATGAAGGTGGTCAGTCATCAGGTGAAGGTGGTCAGTTACCAGATGATCAAGATAATCAGTTCAGAGGTCGTGTGCTTAATCTTGATCATATTTATCTGAAGTGCGGTAAAGCCTCCATAACCATCATTGATACTAAAGTGTCTGACAGTGGAGACTACACCTGTCATTTCCCAAATCTTCACCAAACCTTCACCGTTCGTCTTCTTGTTGGTGAGTAGTTTGTAACTTGCTTCATTTCAGTCTTTTTCTCTGTGATGCAGGAATTAGTGATGAAGTAGAACCACGATGAGTCTGAAGCTGATGTTGTGTTGAATGTCTGTTTTCTTCTGGTTTTAATGAGCTGCTCACTGAGCTCATCATAAATATGGGGTGCCAAATGTAAAAGGAGCACCTATAACTAGTTTTCTCACATTTAACTAAATGACACAACATGTTTCGTCACATTTAGTTAAATGTGCAAAAGTCTAAATGTAAATGTTGAATATAAATGTAAATGTTAAATGTAAATGTTAAATGTAAGTGTTAAATGATCGAACTGAATATTTAAGTAGACTCCACCCCCTATGGTCCTAGATCAGTGACGCGGACTCAAACACGTCAAACAGTACGCATAGCTCCGCCCACATCTGACTCTGGATCGGTGCACGAAAATACTGGAGAGAAGCCTGAAGTCGAAGCCATCATGGCCGCCAGCTCCGACTCCCTCCCGTTGGGGGAGATTGAACGGGCTGTAACGGCAGGTATGTGGGCTGAGGCTCCGCTTCAAACTGCCGTTCTGTCGTAAACACCATTAATGAGGAGTTAAGTAGGTTTAAAAAGAATATTTCTGTGGCGCCGGTGGAGAATTAGTTGGCTAACTATACTAGCTAGCCGAAGTTACGTCCAGGCTAAAAACAAAAGGTTCCAGATCAGATGTGGGCGGGGTTTGCGCGCACTGTTTGAGGTGATTGAGTTCGTATCTCTGATCTGAGACCAGCGCTGTTTGAGGGTAGGGATGGAGTCTACTTGCCCATTCATGAATATTCAGTTTACACTCGGGGATCATTTAACATTTACATTTAACATTTAACATTTACATTTAACATTTACATTTAACATTTACATTTAGACTTTTGCACATTTAACTAAATGTGAGAAAATATGTTGTGTCATTTAGTTAAATGTGAGAAAACTAGTTATAGGTGCTACTTTTACATTTGGCACCCCATACATAAACACTACACTGTTGACGCGTCCTTAGAATAAACTGACTACAATTACTCAACGTCGTCCATGTTGGACTCAAAGCTCTGACACCTGTCAATCATGTGCAGCGTTAAATGTTTCCCCTCTGAACAGGAAGTGAGCACAGAGAAAGTAGTTCCTCCCTCACTCTCCCTCTGTGTTTGTCACCACATCTACGTTTCCTGAACCTCATGTTCAGAAACCAAGTCATTGTTAATGTTGGAATAGTTTCAACTAATGACAGTGATGTTAAAGTAGTTGATGTTGAGCTGCTGCACAAATGATGGACAGTGACTCTGATGTTCTAACGTCTGTATCAAAGCTCCAGGTGTCGACTTGTAATCAGGTTAACAAACCTCATCACGTCAGGATTTAGATTCATGCTCCTTGTGTTCAGCAACGATTCAATGAGCTGCACTGAGTTTTACACCAGATTCTGTTTGATGGTAAAACATAAAGTAAAGTTAATGTTAAGTTTTTAGCGGTTCTGATTTAAAACGACCTGATTTATAACTGAAGCCTCTGTGGTGTCACGGCGCTCTAGGTAGCGGACCCACATGCACAGCGGAGACAAGACTTGGTGGGAAAATCAGTTTACTGGTTCTCGTGGTCAGGCAGGCAAGGGTTGATAAACAAGGGCAGCGGTTACAGTACAGGCATAGATCAGACAGTCAGTGGTCAGGAGGCAGGCTTAGGTCAGACTTACGGCAAGGCAGGATCAAAGGGTGAGGCAGGAGGCAAGGTCAGGGAAAGCAGTGTCATTCACGGATCAAGATACAAACTAAAATGCTGGAATGCTGGCTAGTACACACAGACAATCTGGCAACTGGGCAGGGCTAGAGCTGGTGCTTAAATGCAGAGTGATGATGACTAGATAGGTAGCAAGTGAGTTGATTAGAACCGGAGGTAAAGCTGGCTGAAACTAACAATGACTGAGACAGGAAGTGGCAAGAACATAAAACCGGCAATAACCTAAAACAGTGATGTAATGACTGAGTCCATGACATGTGGTTGTTTTACACAATTACTTTGTTGTTGTCTGTTAGAGAGGATTCATAGACATGTGATTAAACTAATCACAATCTAAATGTTTTGTGCACCAACAGAATCTAAGGATCATTAATCAGAATCAAAGGCTGTGAACCTTTAAATTGTCCCTATTCAATGAATCCAAGTCTCAAAGTGAGACCATTGAGCATTAAGTGACATCAGGGAGTGAAAGGCGTCACTGACCTGTAGAGTCTGACGTAGAGTCAGTGGAGCAGCTGTTCCTGGATCAAAGAACCTTTATTATTCTGTAAACAGAGCGTCAACACTTTCTACTATCAGACACTCACAAGTCATTTAGTCGGATCCTCAGCAGTTACAGCATTTAACTGTTGTTGACTTCACTTTGAGGGTTTAAGATAAATTCTGATAAATAAACATGAAGAAACTGCTGATGAGACGTTAATTGATTTATTTTGTTTCCTCTCTGCGTCATATAGAAAAACGCAAAAAGTATGGCCCTAAAGGTAGGTTGAAGTTTCTTTCATCACTATAACATCACAATGTTTTGTTCCATCAGCTTCTGTTTGAGCTTTTTATTCTTCGTCCACTTCAAATGTTCCTAAATGTCAAATGATGTTCAGACGTCATTTCTTGCAGCTGAACTGATGAGGTTCAGGTTGAATTCTTGTAGAAGTTGAGGCAGAGACATGAGCGTTGTGTTTCAGACACATTTCAATGTTTCCTCTCATGGTCCACGTTGTGACTGAGGCTCTTTTCCTGTTCATCAGCTCAGATCTTAGTAGAAACTAAAGCTGGTGTCTGTGTCCAACTCTGAGCCTTGACTGTAGTTCAGCAGCTTGAGGTGCAGACGGCCTCCAGGAAGCTGAACATGGACTGATGCTCTGTCACTGTGACATCATCCACATGTTGAACACGTGATCGCTGCTGCAGCATCAGAGCAGAAACTAAACTCTGATTGTGCTTTTTGACATGAGTTTATTTCTCTGTTTGGATTCAGATTCAGTGAAACCCAGGTCCTGGATTCGTTTGTCTCTTTTATTTCATGAAGGTTGATAGTTTCAGTTCAGCTTCACTGTTTTTCCTGTAGTTTATTAAAGAAAATTGGCCTCATTGTGTTGTTGTCTGTTAGAGATGATTCATAGAGATGTGGTGAAAATAAACTAATCACAATCTAAATTTTTACAGGTCCACTGATCAGGGTGACAGAAGGCCGTAGTGTGACTCTGCCCTGTTTCATCAACAAGAACATGGAGTCTCTGTGGTTTGAGTGGAAGAAAGATGGAAAGAATGTTTACCTGTATAAAGGTGGCCCGTCACCAGTTCAAGATGAGGAGTTCAGAGGTCGTGTGTCTCATTTTGATGAACTGAAGAACGGTGACGCCTCCATAACCATCAGTGATACTAAAGTGTCTGACAGTGGAGTCTACACCTGTCATTTCCTATTGTTTCAAACCTTCACCGTTCGTCTTGTTGTTGGTGAGTAGTTTGTAACTTGCTTCATTTCAGTCTTTTTCTGATGCAGGAATTAAGTGATGAACTAGAACCACGATGAGTCTGAAGCTGATGTTGTGATGAATGTCTGTTTCTTCTGGTTTTTAATGAGCTGCTCACTGAACTCATTGTCATCACTAGTTGCTCCGTGTTGAGACGTTGGTGACGTCACTGGTGATAAAGTTGAACCTTTTTCTGCCTCTGATCCTGTTAAACACTACAACTGCTCACGTGTCCTTAGAATAAAGTGACTAGAACGACTCAACGTCAGCCATGTTGGACTCAGAGCTCTGACACCTGTCAATCATGTGCAGCGTTAAATGTTTCCCCTGAACAGGAAGTGAGCACAGATAAAGTAGTTCCTCCCTCACTCTCCCTCTGTGTTTGTCACCACATCTACGTTTTCTGAACCTCATGTTCAGAAACCAAGTCATTGTTAATGTTGGAATAGTTTCAATGAATGACAGTGATGTTAAAGTAGTTGATGTTGAGCTGCTGCACAAATGATGGACAGTGACTCTGATGTTCTAACGTCTGTATCAAAGCTCCAGGTGTCGACATGTGATCAGGTTAACAAACCTCATCACGTCAGGATTTAGATTCATGCTCCTTGTGTTCAGCAACGATTCAATGAGCTGCACTGAGTTTTACACCACATTCTGTTTGATGGTGAAACATAAAGTAAAGCTGATGGTTAATTTTTAGCAGGTTTTGTGATAAAAAACGACCTGATTCATAACTGCAGCCTCTGTGGTTGTTTTACATAATTACTTTGTTGTTGTCTGTTAGAGAGGATTCATAGACATGTGATTAAACTAATCACAATCTAAATGTTTTGTGCACCAACAGAATCTAAGGATCATTAATCAGAATCAAAGGCTGTGAACCTTTAAATTGTCCCTATTCAATGAATCCAAGTCTCAAAGTGAGACCATTGAGCATTAAGTGACATCAGGGAGTGAAAGCCGTCACTGACCTGTAGAGTCTGACGTAGAGTCAGTGGAGCAGCTGTTCCTGGATCAAAGAACCTTTATTATTCTGTAAACAGAGCGTCAACACTTTCTACTATCAGACACTCACAAGTCATTTAGTCGGATCCTCAGCAGTTACAGCATTTAACTGTTGTTGACTTCACTTTGAGAGTTTAAGATAAATTCTGATAAATAAACATGAAGAAACTGCTGATGAGACGTTGAGCTGATTGATTTTGTTTCCTGTCTCCATCATATAGAAAAACGCAAAGAGGGTGGCCCTGAAGGTAAGTTGAAGTTTTTTTCATCACTATAACATCAGAATGTTTTGTTCCATCAGCTTCTGTTTGAGCTTTTTATTCTTCGTCCACTTCAAATGTTCCTAAATGTCAAACGATGTTCAGACGTCATTTCTTGCAGCTGAACTGATGAGGTTCAGGTTGAATTCTTGTAGAAGTTGAGGCAGAGACATGAACGTTGTGTTTCAGACACATTTCAATGTTTCCTCTCATGGTCCACGTTGTGACTGAGGCTCTTTTCCTGTTCATCAGCTCAGATCTTAGTAGAAACTAAAGCTGGTGTCTGTGTCCAACTCTGAGCCTTGACTGTAGTTCAGCAGCTTGAGGTGCAGACGGCCTCCAGGAAGCTGAACATGGACTGATGCTCCGTCACTGTGACATCATCCACATGTTGAACACGTGATCGTTGCTGCAGCATCAGAGCAGATACTGCGTTTATTTGTCGTCCCCCTTCATAATTTCTTGAAATTCCTTTAAAACATTCAGTTTATAGACACATGTGAGATGATCGGTTTTGCTTCTTGTCTGCAGGAATTCCTCTAGTCTAGGAAACAGAAAGCCATGACGACAATGATGCCTTTTATTCATGAAGAGGAAGAATGTGGTGATTCTTTCATCAGATCCTAAAACTTCATCGACCCTCAACAACTCATCGTCTTCATTGTCATCAGTGAACTTTTCTCAGTGGAGACAGTTCTTTCACCACTGTTGTCATGACAACCACCGCTTAATCTCTCCTTGGATTAAATTGTTATTTGTGTGAACAATGTTTATTAAATGATTTAATCAGCAGCTTTAGTTTTGTCCACAACAAAGACATTTTAAAACTAAACAATGAAGAACAGATGAGCTGCTGCTGATGTCAGAACGACGCTGAGGAGAGTCTCCACAGCGACGCCCTGATAACAGATCAGCTGCTCTGAGTCCTGACGTGTTTCTTCCACTGACATCAAACACTCAGACCTGCTGCCTCTGAGTGGAGGCTGTGGAGCCTCTGACTGGATGGATGTGAGACGTTTGTGTTGGTTCAGATCACATTCAAGCTTCTTGTTTGTGGAAATAGTTGACTTAGTATAAAGGTTGTCTTAGTTTAGTTCACCATAGTTGTATCATAGTATCATATTTTGACTTGTTCCTTTCAGTATCATTCTCTTATTAAGTTGTTGTAGTTCTTTTGTTTTGAACAGACATATTTACAGTTTAATGTCTGACTAGTTTTGCTTCTTTAACTAATTTGCTGCAGCAGAAATGATTTAGTTTAATGTAAAGTTAAACATTTACTCCATTACCTGTTTATTTCTATTACATTAATACATTTGCAACTTTATTAACACAAACATCAGCTTAAATTAACGATCTTCCAGTGTTAAAAACATCTGTGTTTAAATAAATCACAAAATCTCAAATCAGTTGTGGACGTTTTTGCTTTTTAATAAATGAACTAAATAATTTCAAACCTGAGTTTTCCTGCTACATACAGTAAAGTTCACATTAGTTTCATTGGGTTGAACAGATAAACATCCACTGCTGAAGCTTTATTTCCAGCTGAATCCAGACTTTCTTCTTCGTCACCTCCAGCTTCACTGTCGTTCAGTGACTCTAAGAACCGAGTCTCCACCGACCACAGGTGACGCCCGTCATCACCTGTGGTCGGTGGAGACTCACAATGAAAGTGCATATGATTATTAAGACATGATACGTGTTTATGCTGTAACAAATGAAACGTTCTCTCCTGATGAGTGGTTGTGTCTCTATCTAACACTAAATGAAGACAATACAACAGACACAAAGAATAATTACAAGCAACATCAAATCATAAATGGCTTAATCCAAATATTACTAATCAAACTACTGTAGAACTACTTAAAGTACAACACAATGAGCTCATGTCATTTACCTGCTGCACCTAGAACATGTGTGTGGTTCACACATTAAAAGAAGGATGTGACTTCATGGATCTGTAACTTTATACATTCACACAAAGAAAAGCCTGGTGAGAAGTTGTCTGAGGCCCCTTTGTTGTTTTTGAGGATTTACCAGAACTTCAGTTTACATTGAGTCTCTGGTTCTTTTAATGAGCACATTCCACACTTTACGCCGGGTTCGTCCTGTTCTCTGGAAGAAGGTTCTGATAAATGTGACAGACTGTCCTGTTGACACGATGAGCAGATGCTGTGACACAAGAGTGGGTCCATGGTCTGTGATGTGGACATGTGAGATGTTTGTGCCTGTTTTGATAGAGGCCAGTCTCCTGTGGGAACGTAAAGAGTCTGTGTTCCATGTGTGTTGTTTTTATTATTTACTGAGTCCCAGTCCTGTGGTGGAGGTGGAGGTTCACTGGTGCCTCATCTGTGGGAATAAAAGGAGGAGGCTTCAATGAGGGCGTGAGGTCACACATAGGTCAGGTTCCCTCAGTCCAGACGTGGGTTTCTGGACTGATGGAGAATAAAGAGCTTCTGTAGCCTGATGTAAAGCTGCTCAGTCTGGACTGAGGAGGAGCCTCTTGTCCCTGTGAAACCTGCGTCTGGACTCTGGTTCTGCTGCTTTTAGCGGGTCCAGAGGGAGAAGGTGTGTCGTTCTGGTCGCAGAGACAGACTGAAAAGGCTTCAACTCAGGACGGGAAGAACCCGGCAGGTGTCGACCCGGTAAGAACCAAACGAGTGCAGCTTGGTTCTGATGCCATCAGACCTCACGTTCTGGACGTGATGCGTTCAGTGTCTCAGTCAGAACATGAAGTGAGCTTTGGACGTCTGAGGTTCTGATACACAGTCACATGTTTGTTCTGACGTTGGAGAGAAAAACCCAATGGACGCTTTGTTAGGGTTTACCAGTGAGGCAGAGACGACCTGCCAGTGGATCAGAACCAGGGTCCATTCCTCCCTCTGTTTGTTCAGACAATGATCCAGATCAGGATCCAGGTGATGTCAGAGGCTGGAGCAGACTGGGTCCAGAGGAGAGAAACAGGAAGTCAAAGACGTCAGAACCAGGACCTGCAGAACGACCCGGTTCTGAACTTTCAGGCTGCAGGTCACACATGGATCCATGCGGCTCGTATCAGCTGTGGATTCTGTAGGTACCACAGGCCTGGGTGTCGTCTCCACAGTGAACCCGTCTCTGCTGCTGCATCACAAGCTCAGAACCTCGACTGGTTCCGTGAACATGACACTGAGTTCACTCTGGATCAGAACCTGCCTGATGTCGACCTGCTGTCAGACCAACATGGACCAGTATTAAAGCTCTTAGGAGGATTTAGGTTCTGGAGGTCCGACCCGGTACCATCCAGGTGTTCAGACTCAGGTTGACCCGAGGTGTCGGTGCCTCTGTTGAAGGTGAACTCTCCATGAACATTGGACCGACTCCAGCGACTCCTTCACACCTTCAGCAGAATGTTCTTCCAGGAGCCCGGCTTCACGTGGACTCCTTCATCTGGAACAGAACACCTCCACTTCTCCTCCACTTTGTCCTTTAAACCTCATTTAATCCAATTAAAGTCTATAAAAGCCGACAAACTGAAGTTGACTCGTTTCTGTTTGTTTGATTTTTGGAGGTTTAATCAGAAATAACGAGGAAGTGGTTCTTTTAGTCGTGAGCAGAGAAGCAGGATCTCAGGAACGTGACTGGACCTCCCAGCTGCTGCCTGGTTCCCTCAGCGCTGCCAGTTGATGCTTTACACTCAATGACTGTTGGATCCTGAAACGTGTTCTAACAGCAGTGATGAGTCGGGCAGAACCGATGAGTCGGACCGATCACCGACACAGAGACAACCATTCTCTCTCTCTCACACACACACACACACACACACACACACACACACACACACACACACACACACACACACACACACACAATAACCAACCGCATGTGTTTTGGACTGTGGGAGGAAGAACCTGGAGAGAAGGAACATCCTGAACCAGCCACTGTTCTGTTTAGAACATTTATTAGTCACCACCATGTAGAAATAGTTTATTCTCATGCAACGATAGGAGACGTCCAGTGGCCACTTTCAGTCTGTATTGTGTGTTCAAGTCAGTGGAATCAGGGTCTTAGTTACATGTTTGCTCACATGGTGAAGATATTTCAATTAGAAATGATGCAGTTTTTCTTTTTAGTGTCTGTTGGTAAATGCAGTACAAATTAAAATGGCCGCTGTGTCTCAATATCAAATACTCAGACTCATAAAAGGACATTAAATCCAAGGACTTTTAGATTTATATATCTGTATTCTGTAACACATCTGTTTATTAGCAAAATAAGAGTTGTGCCTCCTCACGTCCTTTTTATGTTACACCTTTATGTACAAAACTGATTCTCCAGAGTAGACGAGAACAGTCTCCATAAAAAGTCCACCATGTTAAAATGATTACATCTTTTTACAAATATAAAACGTACACGGTGGAGCCAGATGTCACGTTGTTCTAACCAGAACATGTTCTTCTGATTTTTATCGCTCTCGTTTTTCCAAAAGGCAAAAATCACTTTACACGATGGCTCACAGTAAAATAAACATCCATAAACTATTAATTTAACACCTTCAAACAAATGACAAAGCAAAAAATAATTCATGTGCATACAAACATACTGTGATAAATCATCTACCTGTTTCTTCCAGGACGACGCCACAAAAACTGAAAAACCTTCAGTCGACCTGTTTACTGTTATTGCTTAATCTCAAATTAAGATCTTCGAGGTATCGTTTTACATCTTTTGGTTTTTTTACTAAAAAATGTTTAGCTGCTGGAAACGTCCGTCACATTGTGCTGATGCAGCAAACGTGGTTTCCCTTTATTACAGAGACGCCAGTTGTACGTTTGACAACACGTCCGTGTAGTTCACCCTCTCATCAGACACTGTAGATTACCGTTTTGCCTGAAGGCACCATGAACTGTTCCTGAGCAGGATGATCATCAGTTACTTTAATCTTCTCAGTGAATTTAATGCATTACAGTAAGTGAAGCCTTAAGCCTCAGGACAAACTGCTGAGATTCATGGCAGCTGGTTTTCATTGAGTTCGTAAGTGATCGGGTCGTTGGTTCTGACCTCATTCTTTACAGGCGCCAGAACAAACTCTGCTCCACCTCCTGAATATTTAGGACACGCTGGTGCCGTAGTGTTGGTTTCTCCATGTTATCAGAAACAAGCTGCCCACAGTTCATCACCTCGTCACCGTCTGGTTTCACTTCTAACACTTTCTAATGGAAGCACATTCCACAGCTCATTTGTACGATTACATCATTGAACATGACAAAATTAGAATTGGAGGGTTTACGTCAACTGAAAATAGTGGTTGTGTCTAAATAATAGGTCAGAATATGATCAAGCATTCCATCGAACTCCAAACACTGTTAATGAAGCCACACCTGTAATACTACATAAAGGTTAATGGATAAGAACTAAAAATGTGACTCAACATAATCAAACGGTGGATTTACTGACTGAATACTTTGACGTGGCCTATTTCACAATTCCAGCTGTAAATGTTTAAACTAATATTTGTTCACTGTGTGAAATGAAGAAGATAGTAACTAAAATTCTAACTAAATGTGTCAATTTTAGGGTATTTTTAGAAATTATTAATTAATTAGAAAATAAAAACAATGACCAACACGTTTGTCACTCCAACGAGATATGAATGAATGAATGAATCTCAGCAGCGAGTACGTCCAAAGGCTGTTGAGGCTCACAGACATAGGATGCGAGTGTGTCCTGAACACAACCTCCTCTACAGTTATTACTGGTGCTGGTGTCGGCTGCTGTTGTGCTTTAGTCCAACGTGTAGTAAAGCACTGCTTGGCTCTGCTCCACTCACTGGGTTTGCATAAACGTGTCAGCGTGTGTGAAGTCACATCGCTCCCAGTTAGTGATAGGTGCACTTTGTCAGACATGAGTGGAAAAACTCCAGTGTCAGTTGTGCTGAGTTAAAAAGGTAAAAACATCAAGCAGCGTAAACGTCCAGCGTTCATGTCAGAGCAGGTCGTCTGCCTGCGTCTGCTTTGCATTGTGACCTCAGGGTCGTTGGAACCTCTGCTAATGTGCTAAAAGACTGGCGATCTACTGAACTGGACTGAACCCAGGGCTCCTTTATGAATTGAATGTCTTCATGATGAAAAACATCCTCACAGCCTCTAACTGCTGCTAAGAGGAGTTTATGAAGCAGCTGTGGCCTCATCCAGCTGTTTGATCCACTGAGCCATTAAACAAATTAAAAGTAAATATAACTAAAGCATGATGTGTATTATGTGGAAGAGATTTTGCTGTGTGCTCTCCATTGTAAACCCAAGCAGAGGTCCTCACAGGCTCACATGGAGAATCTTTCTATGTGAGTAACCCCCCCCCACTGCCCCATAAACTTTAAAACAAGCTCAGTCTGGGGCTGCAGCCGGGTGCCGTTCAGGGGGAGGAGGGTTTGTGGAGGATGCCCTGCAGGTCCTCAGGTAAAGCCTGGATCACAGCCTCAATGTGAGCTTTGATTTTAGCCAGAGTCCCCGGGCGCACGGGGAGCTGCTCCCTCTCTGCCTGACTCTGCAGAGTTGCACAGACCGGAGTTAGTTTTAATTACACATACTAATGCACGTTTCAACAGGATAATGACAATAGACAAAGGATGATTTGGCACTGACCAGTTTTTCCTTCAGCTTCAGGACAAGATCAACGGTCTCCACCTCCGTGTGCTTCTGGATTCTCTTCTGTAGATCCTACAGACGAAAGCAGACAGTAAAATGACTCTGAATGAATGCATCAGGTTGATTTCCTCACACTGGATAAGGCTAAATCTAAATCTCAAAGCAGAGCAGTCACACATGTTTGACATCACTACCAGTTTGAGTTTAACATTTTTATTTTAGCCACAAACAGATTGAATCAAATCTTTCATAAAAAGCTGAAGAAGCCAAAAGAAGCTTCATGATCACACAGCACGAGAGGCGGCTTCTCCTTCACGCTCCCTCCTCCTTCTTCTCCAACCTCATCCTCTGTCATCTCACCTCCTCACACAGCACCTCCAGGTGCAGCGCGTCCAGCTTTTGGGTCATCTCCCTCTTCCTGTTGCGGAACCAGCCATCGAAGTTGGGAGACTTGAGGAAATGCCTTCAGACAAACAAAAAACAAAGAACATTCACGCTCACGGTGGAGGAGGTCACATGACGTGTGCTGTTGTACTCATCATTCAGTGACCTGAATGTGTTGCTTTGTGTGTGTGCCTGAATGTGTCGCTTTGTGTGCGAGTACCTGTAGAGTCCAATCCAGTCTCCTTTAAGCCTCGATGTGAGCTGAGGTCCAGCTTTCTCTAGTGTTTTCATGAAGTCCTGCTGAACGAAGGGTCGCAGCTGAGGCGGGCTCTTCCAGGGGCTGATAGACTTCTGAAGAGGCATCAGACTGGCAACATACCGCTCCTTTAACACAGTGACAGAGCAGTTACACATGGTGATGCCTCCCCATTGGTGAATTCTGTTTGCTTAAAAAAATTTTTAATTTGTACACAAGTAGAGAGACATGAAATGGACCAAATGTAGAAATGTTCCAGCAAAACAACAACTAAGTGTAGATATGACTGTTTGTTACCAGTGGAATGATGAAGCTCTGTGTCAGTTCTAAGAAGTAGCGTCGGAGAATGGCATTCTGGGCGGCGGAAGGTCTCTTCTGTTGAACACCCTGAGGATGAAACAGAAGGAACTGTTAAAACATGGTCTCTCTGCAGCTACACAGCCTCCCAACATCAGGAGGTTTTAGCTGTGTTGACTTAAAATACACTGTCTGACAAAGCAAAACACAAGAAAACACTAAGCAATTAACCTTCCTAAGGTTTGAGCTGATGCAAAATTTGTATATACTATACAAATTTATACAAAGGACAAACAAGCATCAAGATCAATAATGTAATGTTCGGAGAAAGCTCAGATCGAAGGGCAAAACAAGTCGTCAAAGGAAAAATGGAAAGTCATGTAAGACATTGAGAGACTAGTCTCTCTCACCTTCTGAAGCTGTTTTATGATTTCTTCATCTTTGTTCAGATATGGTTTATAAGCAGTGTACACACCTGCAACACACACACAGATCAGACCAGACTAAATGTCTCTGCAGACCGTGAAGACATGTTCAGGGTAAACAGCATCAGAGGTTTGGGTTCAGGATCAGCTTGTGCGGATGATGCAGATGATTTGTGTAGAACTAAATAAAATATTAACTATACTATGATAAAATAAACACTCAAAAAGGAGAAACATGGAAGCTTTACCGGGTTTCGAGTCCAGAGTTTTGAGGTTTTTTAGTTTCTTGACTTTCATCTGCTTGGCCATCTCCCCTGTGAGGGACAGGCAACGACAGGACATGACAGGTCACACACAAAGGCAGAACTCTGCATCCAAATATAGTTGCATTTTTAATGGAACATTTAAAACAAGCTAACAGAGAGACCGACCTGCTTGTTTCATGTCTCCGATGCGGATAATGTGAGGCCAGTGTTGCAGAGTTTTAGCAAAAAACGGATTGGTCACACCGAGAATGACCGAAGGCCTGCAGAGAAAGTACCAAGAGGGGCCGCAGCTTATTCTACAGTCATGCATGTCAGGTTTACTCTGCATTAGGCACATTTACAGTGTTGGATCATATTTTTCTAAATGGCGAAGTCCAAATTTCTCTCCTCCAACTTGTTCTCAGAGGAGCCATGTGGCACTGTGGATTATCTTGTCTGTCACTGGGCGAGAGGTGAGGTAAACCCTGGACCATCTCCATCATGTGTTCAACAAACTGGGCTGAACAGATGTCATGGGGTGACGTCTGTCAGCATCACAGTGACATAGACAAAGTCCAACCCTGGCCTGCAAATGAGCTGTCTAAACTTAACACTGAGTGACGAGCTGTTCAGCATTCGCTAGACTTCTTTTACTATGCCCATGCTCTAACATTCTCTCTAACAAGCCCGTCCCTATAGCCTCCACTCATTTATCATAAGAAAACTGGAAACCTGAGTTATCTACAGTACGTTAAGCACAGAATCTCCATGGAGCTAAATAACCTAATGACTCACGGAGCCTGCGTCCTGGTGGTGTACTCCTTAAACTCGCTGTCGTGGATGGTGAAGTATGGCCGGAAATCACTGCAGTATCGCAGAGGAGAGACACAGCTGCAAAGAAAGAGGAAATAATTATAGTTAGGTTGAAAGATTAAAACAGTAGTAAATACAACCAAATCAAGGCTAGAAAAGTGAAAGCTTTTGTTTTTAATGAAGGGCCACATAGTTCTGAACTCAAAGCCACTTCACTTCCTGTCAAGCCAACACATTCAACCCACCTGACCAGAGCCAGCACAGTATCAGATGACTCAGCTGGTGATGGTGCCATGACGACAAGCGCCTCCCCCAGGAGCACCAGCTCCCACAGCATCTGGATGTGGAAGAACACTGGGTAGAAACATCTGGAAAGAGAGGAAGTTCAGTGTTCAGCATTTGCTTTGCTACCAATACTGTTAAGGCTTCACTCCCACTTAGCTTATTCATGTATTTACTGACTGATGACTGACTACTGCTACAGTTCACTACTGTGAGAAATGTTTGGCTGTGGGACTTTGCAGACTGTTATTCTTACAAAGTTCCCAGGGTGTTACTATCTGGAATGCTTCCACTAAAACTTTGCTGATTGGACAACGGCTGTAGATGGTGTCAGGAAGGTGGTGCGTTTCGGTTTCCATTTTCTTTGCAACTGGAAACTAGTTCTCATGCTCGAGTATTTCTTGTGTCCCGTTTACACCTCTCTCACTCTGAGACCTTTAAGAAACGGTTGAGTGAGCAAATAAGGCAGTAGAGCAGGAGGTCATATGTAGCCTAAATACAGCAATGCACAACTGCTGCAAAGAGAAGTAACCTTTTATAATGGCAGTGACTATTATGATGATTAGTGCCAACACCAAGATGCTGTTTCCTTCACAGAAACCCCCAACAGAACTTGACACAAGATTCAGTATATACAGGAAATACTATAAAGAAGAAAGCAAACATTTTTTATATGTTTTTCTAGTGAAATCAGAGCGGTCAAAAGAAAAAACAAACAAACTTAAAATGCTGCAGTACCGCCACTAAACAGCAGGTGGTGATATACACATACTTAACAGAGAGGGCTCACCTGAAAAGGTCGACTTCATGGATGGTTGGGAGCACAATGGATACTAGACTGTCACTCTGAAAACCACAAAAGCTGCATGTTAGTGGAAGTAGTCTGACACACAAACACCAAACAATCAGAAATGTGCAGTCACCTGGGTAGACTGGACCAGCTGCAAAGTTCCTGGTTTGTCATAAGAAGTTGGGATGCGAACCTGCAATGATGCACATATTAAAAACAGTCTCAGACTAACTCTATTAATTGCTTCTGCTCTCTTTATGTAAAGTCTGGTGATGTCTGTATGACCTGTGCATCTCACACATACGGAAAAAAAGATTAAACATAGTGGTAGATATCTGCTAAGACCTACAACCAGCGGCAAAAAATTAATAATTTGTGCTCGTAGAAAACTAGATCAGCTGATGTTGTGTAACACATGGTGTGTGGGGGGTCACCACCACAACTCCAGCGTTACCTTGATGACAACGCCCATTATAGGTAGTGTGAGGATTCGTCCAGGATGCGGCGTTGGCCAGCGGTCCATGTCATTACATGCTGTCAATTAAACGCACAAAATGTAAGCAGATTAAACTAATTCAATTCAAACTTTCATCCTTTCAAGTACAAACAAACTCCCACCATGACAAATTCAATAAACAAACTTTATCTACAGTCCGTAATAAAGTAAAACGGTCTAATGGAGCTTTATTGTTTATTAAACTGGAAAAATAGCTTGGGTTTCTTTAGCTTAAAATGTAGCAGACTGAAGTGAAATGTAAATATACATGATCACACAGAAAAGACAGTGGCTTCAAAACTGGTATTACTTGAAAACAACACGTTTCCTTTCGTCTTCATGGTGAAAATTGACAGACAAATAAAGACACTAACCGGCTTCCAGGCAGGGCTCCTGTTTCTCAAAGTATTCTGGAGCCATGATCTTTAACAGCGAGTGGAAGAAGGTCACATATGGCAACTTACTGATGAGAACCAGAGACTGGTGGAGAGAGACAGATACTGTTACAGGACAGAAAAAGAATCACCATTCAGTAACTAACAATAATCTAGTTCTGATAAGTTACGTAATAATGAACATTCTGAGACAAAGGCTGCAACTACAGGCTATTTATATAATCACATAACAGTTACACATGAACTGTTTATCCTGTAAAATGTCAGTTTCTTTAACAATCATAGTTGTTACAATTTTACATTTTTATAAAATGACTGCAATAACTATACCTTCACTTATTCATTGTTAATCAGATGATTCAAGCTCAACACACTTTCATGTTTACCAGCCATCTTAATACATCACGTAATCATGATAAATTAATAATTGAATGACACTGACCTTCTGAAAGTATCCTCTCTTTAGAGACTTATCTCGCACCTGACGGAAGTACACATAGCCATAATAATGGCCCTGCTCCCTCTGCAACACACACACGCACGCACGCACGCACACGCACACGCACACGCACACACGCACACACGCGCACACACACACACACACACACACACACACACACACACACACACACACACACACACACACACACACACACACACACACACACACACACACACACACACACACACACACACACACACACACACACACACACACACACACACACACACGCGCGCACACAAAAGTGAATCAGTTTCTCAAATTCAACAGCCATTGACTCTAAAGAACCATCCTGAAAGGCAGCCTACAATGTTTCGAACAGCGACCAATAATTTTTTCCTTTACCTGTGTAAGACACAATGTTTGATTTGAAATAATCTGCAAAGATTTTTGTGCATCCGTCACAGAATGTGCGTGTGTGTGTGTGTGTGTGTGTGTGTACTCTTGCTTTTCCTTCGACGTGGGGACCAAAAACCATGTTTTTCAAGGTGAGGCCATTTGGTCAGTCCCTGCAAGATTAAAGGCTTTTTGATGGATGGTCCAGATGTGATTTTAGGGCTGAGGTTAGAATTCGGGTTTTGGTTCAGATTAAAGCAAAGGTTTGACATCTAGGCATTACGTCAATGGTATACACAGACACACAGACACAGACACAGACACAGACACAGACACAGACACAGACACACACACACACACACACACACACACACACACACACACACACACACACACACACACACACACACACACACACACACACACACACACACACACACACACACACACACCACAAAGATGTAAAAACAAACTGTGTGTGTGTGTGTGTGTGTGTGTGTGTGTCCATCCCAACCTTAAGACAGGGCGGTGCATCCCGGTCAGTGGTTTCCAGGAAGCAGCCAAGCGACGACTTCCTGTTGGAGCCCTGTCGGAAGCGGAAGCAGAACTGGGTGTCGCCAAGGCAACCTGGGAACACAGCACGGAGGTGACATTGTTACCTTCTGTTGATTTATTTTAACATTTACTGTTGTATTTATTAGTTTTGTATTAATAATCATGTCAGTGAATTATTATCAATTAATTGTGTTTTATACAATGTCAAGAAAATTTGTAAAATGTCCATAATCTAACTAAAAATAATGGTAAGTGGTAAGAAAACACCATTGTTGGTGTAGAAGGTGGTACAAGCAAAAAACACCAAACAAATCACTAAAGAAAACACATTCCTAGTAATATTGTATCTGCAATCAATAAATACCATCAAGTAAGTCTTGGCAATTAAAGTCACACAAAACATTTAAAAAGGTTTTCATTTAAATGCTTTACTCTTTACTCTACAAAAAAAAAACACGCCACAAACAGAGCAATTTGTGGTTCAGCATTTTGCCCAGAGACACGATATGATGATATGATACTGTATGTACATAAGCAGAGCCAGGGGTGGAATTGTTGATCCTGTGATGAGAGGATGCCCAGCTCTGGTAAGGAACCTGACATAAACCTCAAATCATGCAGCAATTTCAGAAAATTCACTGCATTTTGGAGCTTATTTCTAGAGTATTCCTGATTCATGAACACTGAGGGAGAGGAAACAATAGCTGGAAAAGGGAAGTGCAAGATGAGTCAGTTAACTTTCACATGGCCTTCACATGTGAGGTGTAAGTAGTAAAAATGAGGTAATGGTAATCAGAAGACAAACACTTCGTTATACATCACACAGTGCAAAAGTAAAGGAGGATGTGACACCAAACTATAGGACTCACTGCAGAGCAGGCTGCAGCTCTACAGGATAATGCTTCTCTCTGATACACATCTCCAGTATATTTAAATAGCAGATACTTTGCCCTAAACTTGTTGACCTCCTGAGGCCTGAAATTTACCTCCTGCTGACTCACAGTCAACAAAAACACACACCTGCCAGCAAACGCATACGGTTCAACAGTAGTGTTTGTGCAAACAAATCCATGCTGAGCTTTTTCATAAATCCTAATGTTTTGCTTTATTAATAGCTTATTAAAAAGATCTGACAGGAAAGCATCTGTGATCCATTGGCAGGAAGGATGACATATATGGAGCCAAAATACTCCAAACCACAAATATAAGATCTAACCATAAGCATAGAGTTCATCAACACTTTGAGTTATTGAATAAGGTAAATTAATTTGAAACAACAATTGCCAGCTTTAACACTTACCAGAACATCTAATGATCGTACAACATATTCTAGCAAAACATGTCCCTGAGTCCAATACATCGTCACCATCTGCTGAGGTCAGGGATGGTGATTTGTGCAAAAGACAGAACTTACCCGAGTTGGAGTCAGGAAAGGAAAGGTAGCAGATGCTTGTTTTCTGAAGAAACACAAACAATAAAAACATTTATTAGTCATTTCATCACACTGAACACTTTTTCACTTTTTCCACTGTTTTATTTAAAGTTTCAGCATGTCATGTCATGTCCCACCTCTTTCTCTGACAGTTTGGAATGATGAGGGTAAATAACCTGGAAGACAGAGGAGTTACAGCGTTACCACACAGCAGCAACGACAACAACAGCAGCAGAAGCAGCTGCAGCAACAACAACGAAAGCAAGAGTAAGCAGGTTTTGTGTTGCTCAGCGAAACAGAGAAGTGAAACGCAGTGAAACGAGACCTGCAGCGTTCTAACGCCTGTGTGGACCCTTATTATTAGGAAGCTGTATCTGTTGCTGAGTTTAGATATTGTGACCCAAACCCGTGAGGACAACAGATGTTTGTTCTGGAATCCTTGTTGGGATCCAGTCCCACTATACCAGCGGTGGCATCAGGGTTCAGGGGCCGTAAAATGTTCAGTTATACTGTAAATCCAAACAAAAAAATCAGAATAATACTTCCATGGGAAATGATCAGGTGATGCTTATGTTGTTAACTACCTTCGTACAGTAGCTGCAACAGCCTAATTCCTGGACAGGAAGCACACAATGACGCACACTTAGTTGTTGCCATTTTAAACCATATTTGTAAAAATCTATTTCAATTATTCCGCTCTTGAAGCAACATGTGTATGTAAACGTACTCGCACCATTTAATGACCAAACACCAAGCCAAACATAGTTTCATGTAGAGGTTGGGCTTTTGCTTCCAGGAAGTAGTCACATCCTTCCACAACAGCTAACTTGGGCATTTAGCCACAGTGCAGAGTTTTACGTGCCTCGTTTCATCTGAGGACCGCTTCTATCTTACCTCCACGGCCTGTCCCAACTCCAGGTCGAACCCCACCACGCAGATGCAGTGCAACCAGGCAGAAAAGCGGTCCCACGGCAACAATAGCGTTTCCCCCAGCTCCTCGTCGCCTCCGGGCCCGGGTGGCAGCGTTATCTCCTCGGCCGGGGAGATGCTACTAGCGTCCTGGTCGTCCAGATCCTCCGGCTCTTCCACCTGCTCCCCGAGCTCCTCTGGGCCCCGCAGAGCCATGACGACGGCCCGCAATGCTGCAAATAGTACCGGTTTTACAAACAAATCCCGCTGATGTTTTGAGTTGTATCCCTTTAGGTAAGAAGAGAGAAAGCAGCGGTAAAGAAAAGTAGCCGCTCGGCTAGCACTTAGCGCAGCAGGAACGTCGACGCAAGGGAGCGTGCTACGTCATCACGTACAGCTGTACCTGACACCGAGTTGGGACTTAAAGGAAAAACACTTGAAACGTCGCTAAGTGTATTTACTCGAGTAAGGTACTGATAATGTATCTGTGTCTGTAATTATGTCCAGTTTCTAGCGCTTAAACCTATTTATACTTTATTACACTTATAAAACCGAAGAGGCTGCAATTTGAAGGTTGTAACACAGTTAGAATAGATCATTAGTTAATGTAGAATTAACTCTACCTCACCTCTCTACCAATAAATTATTAATTAAGCCTTAAAATCATCTGCTGGATGAAGACAGACATAAACTGTGCTGGCATTTTATTTGTATACTTGTGCTTGATCACTAGCTGTTTACCTCCAGAAAATTAACTCTTAGTTTTGGAAGAAACCTTTGGAAGAAACTTTAGTCTGACCCTGACTCTGCATTTTTTCCCTTCACATCCAAAACACAACTCACATCACTGAATGAGTGAGTTCTTCAATTATGCCTGACTCTCAGTCTGAGTCCGGGACAGTAAATCAGCTTTATCTAAATCTCTTAGCTCCGTCACTGAGCCAGCAGATGGATGACGCAAAGTGGGGGTGCTCACATAGAGACAGGAGGCACTAACTGCTGAGTTGTAATAAATCCAAGTCGCCTATTACTCGAGTTATAATAAATCCAACTTATTAGAAAGGAAACAATACTTACATTCCCTATGTGTGGCTATTTGTCCCGTTTTCAAAATGACACATAATATATTGCATTAAGATGCTGAATAAAACCTTTATGTAGTATCTATATATTTCTTATGTTTTTCAGTGTATTTATGTCAATATTGAAATGATTGTATGAGTTCCAACATCTATCCAGTCATGCATTATCCTAAACCCTTGCCCTCATAAGAATTGATGATGGATACCAGTACCAGTAAATATTACTATTTTTATAAGCTCAAATAGCAACATTGGTTAAATGAGGACTCAAAACCCTAATAACAAATAGCAAATTGTCAGTGTTTTGGCTCCCGGCTCCTTCATTCTACATGTCAAAGAGCCTTCAAACAAGACACTGAAAAGACAGTTACTCCTGTGTGTGTATCACGGAATGCCATGAAGTAAAACGAAGCTGGACACAGTCAGAAGCCTTTAGTCTAAAAAATGATCAGACTGTTAGTACAGTGACAGCTGGTCCCCTGCTCACTCTGCAGAAGGGTTGGACAGCGCTGCAAGGACCAGGCCAGGATAACTATGAATAACTATGAACAAGAGCAGATAATATTGAAACTGCAAGACATTGATACACTTATCAAATTTTCAATTACGAAACAGAACAAACTGACACTCCTCTCGTGTCTAAACATGAAAGATTTCATAACTGTGACAACACGATGGAAAGAAGGAAAAATTATAATATTCAGGGCGTTGATTTGTACATTTTGAACTAAAACATCATCAATGTTGCTGTTTTCTCATATGTGTATACATAAAAAGCTTTACTTAGTACATCTCTGGTTGTGTGACTGAATGAAACGAGATGAGCTGCAGAGATGCCCTGTGGGCTTTTATCGGCCCCTACTTAACCGTTCTACTGTCTCATAGAGCATTGATTTGGTCTCAGCTGTCTGTTCACCAGAACACAGCAGGGACATTTCTGGAGCCATAAGCAGAATCTGATCTCCTCCTATGTCATTTTATACCACCACCATGAAGACGGGAGAAACCAACAGTTTAAGGAGACTGTATTGGTGGAATTAAACAGTCGTTTAATTATCAATTGTTGCTTTTTCATCCTTTAATGGATCAATCTGTCCGACTCTGGTACTTCTTTTGATTTCTATAAATACTGAAACAGACATTGTCATTCACAAAAATCTGTTTTGTTTACTTTGTTTGTGTCGCCATATTTATATTCGCTACATATGATTTAATATAGGTGGACCTAAAATGTTTTATATCTGTGGATAAGTGGCTATGACAAATATACAAACATTAAATTGTATGTAATAATGTGTGTGGGCTTTATTCATACATATAATATTGTAGACACACTTTATTGAATAAACGAATCTGTCTGTATATATCCCTGTCTTTCTTGTAATCAACACATCATTTAAATGTGATTCGCATTACGTTTTGGGATCTGGTGATAGAATGAGCTCATACGTGAGCTGGTGTAAGCTGGGCCTTGAACGCACCACGCCTGTCTGCTCTCTAGTTACATTATGGCGGCGGGGACGTGCGGAGGACGACAACTTCTGCTTGATTCCTTCCCAAACACTGTACGGAGCCAACAGCTATAAGTCAAATCCCCCACGACAAACACGAGCGCACTGTCTCCGACGGGGTGGCGCAGCTTGTGGCTCGTACCGACGGTTTTCGTGGAGGATAATCGGCTGCTGTGATGCGTGACGACCCGCAGTCAAGAAACTCCCCAGATTTTTCCGCGTCTGTTTCTGCCCTGGCTGTCAGTTAGCCGGCTAGCAGCTCGGCACTAACCACCTTCATGCTAACGCTCGCCTGCATGGCTCCGTCCTAGCCCAAAGAAGGGCCGGTTTGCTGGGTTCATTTGCTCCAGCAGACAGGGAGGGTATTTCACCTTTATTCGGTAGGCGAACAGACCGAAAAGGGTGGAGATAAAACATTTGAGGACCTTGATGATAAGTTTGTCGGCACTTGTTAGCCTAGCCTAGCATAGCCTAGCCAATGTTAGCTTTGCTGGTTCAACGCCAGAAAACGTTGGCCAAGAGTTAGCGCTTCGCCTGCCCATTAGCGAGCTAGCCAATTAGCATTTTAGTTGCACAAGAAGACCGGCGAATCACCAGTTGATCCCGTCTGAGTGATTTGAAGCCTGCGTCGAGACCAGTGGACGAGCAGGGAGTTCACTGCATAACTTTATGGACATTAATTGACCGTTTGTGTTACTCACAACTCAGGTGCGTTTGGGTGTTCAGTCTTGCTAGGTGTCGTTAGCAACCCCGTATGTGTTTATCTAGAGCGAGGCAGCGTTAGGTGGCTAGCTGAGGTTCCCTGTATCAGGGTAGCAAGGTCACTTAGATTATGACAGGCTTATCGATCTGTCGATCAGATCATAGATGACGTATTGGTGAACGTGCGGTGACCGCCTGTCATGTTGAGTGTCGGGCTGTGCGCCTGCTGTTAGCTCGCTGCAAGACGCGACTTGACACCAGCAGTAAGCGCGCATTAGTTTATTGTTTCTGTAGACATCGGGTTCATAGTTTACCTTGGTGATAAAGTAACCGAACCACAGTTACTGGCGCTATTTTAAGGGGCTGAAGGTCCAGTCTGGGTACCTGCTTCGGTGCTGGACCAGTTTGATGGACGTGGGAGGCTGTTTGCCAGATTGTGACTATACTCAGTCATGCATGTGTTGACACACAGCACCCTGCTCTGTACGTGGTGCCTGCTGCCACATACAAGTATGTAGCTTTGGTGGGCAGTGAGTAAAAGAAATGTCTTGTCTGTTTTATACCTTGTTTTTTATTTTCATTTTTTTCAAACACAGGGCAGTCTTGCTGATATAAAGTGGGAAGGTAGTGCAGCCTGAGCTGTGTACAGTGGACAATGTGTATCAGTTAGTACCTACAAACCTAGAGGACTGATATTTCTGCCTACAACTAGGCTGCACGTATTGTATAGTATTCATTGTGGATCGACAGAATCCTGCCACTCTGGATCAAGAAAACCTGTCCCTCGTGTCTGGTTGGAGTAATACTCTCAAGCCAAAATCAATGCCTTCAGCACTAGCTGTGTTTGCCTGCCGACCCAACTCGCACCCATTCCAGGAGCGACATGTCTACCTGGATGAGCCGGTCAAGATCGGCAGGTCGGTGGCTCGGTGTCGGCCCGCGCAGAACAATGCCACGTTCGACTGCAAAGTGCTGTCCAGGAATCATGCCCTGGTTTGGTTCGACCACAAGACGGGCAAGGTAAGAAGCTGGTTTTCTCTGACTATATGGCACAATTTCAGATGCATATTGAAACTGTTCTGAGAAAATCTATAATATTTTTCTAAATTCTTGAGACTTGTTACCCAAATAGACATTTATGAAGTGGACTGTCTCTACAGAAAAACACATCTTAAAGTGACCATTTTACCATATTCAAATCCAACACTGTACTTACTTAAATGACAAGACATAATCCCAGTTGAGCGCAGGGAGTGTTCCCAAAATTTGACACAATAGGTGCAATGTGGAAATCATAATGTTTACAGTACATCATAACAAAGCTTTATCCATATAATCCTAGTTTCCTGAAGGAGAGAAGAGGAGTACAACATCATAAAGCATGTGAAGCCTTTCTCAGGTTGTGTTGAGCAGATTGACCAGGAATACCCACACTCTTTCTCTTCTCTGTAGACCTTTGTTTTACTCATTTGCAGGATAAATTGCGGGATAAATTCCATAACCTTTAGGCTGACTGACTTGGACATATGCATTGTTACATGCAGCCCACCTGGTTCCAGTCCATGTCTGAATGCATCTTAATGTTACCCTGGTGTCAAACAGTAATTTAATTACTTAAATCTACAATAAAAACTATGCTAATGATTATAGATAATGTACTTAACTGACGGTTAGTAGAAGTTTGTGACAAGATTATTATCACAATCATCTTTTTGCCATGATGTCACGTTTACAAACACAGTTCCTGGATTGCAGTGTGCTGTGCATCTGGCACAAAGACCTACACTTTACAGATCATCTACAGCCTTTAATCTACAGCTTTTAATGCAAGGGACTAGTATAGCATTAACTAGAGTTATATTCTTTTAGTTAGTTAGTTATATTAATAGGTAATGAACCTATTATGGTACTGATGGTGGCTTGTGATGGTTCCAAACACGTCTGAGACTAAACACAATTCAGTGTAGGTGTTCATTGAGCCATGATCCAGTTAAGGAGTTGTCCCCATCCAGCAAAGCTGTCTTTTGCTTTTTAATCCACTAGTCGATCAGAAGCAGACAGATCAAATCTGTGTGGTAGCATCTGCCATTCTGTGGCTTCATTGTGTCTGTAGTTTCTCTGTAGAACAGGTTGAGCAGGCCGAGGCAGCCACAGGATTAGCCAGCTATGTGGCATGCAGAGACTTTGAAATACTCTGTGTGTGTTTCTGTGTGAGTGCACAGAGCAAAAGCTATTTATAACGACACCAGTAGCGTCATCCTTTCCTCTCTTCAGGATAAATGGACACAGATAGATGGACTAAAGCTGCACATTCAAATGTATGCAGATTCTTTAAGCAGATGTCATTTTGTTGAATGAACTAAATGGGACCTCACAACCTGTTGGATGGTGAACAACTTTCAACCTGTTCTAAATTAATTATTGTGTGACTGAGTCATTAAGTGGTTCAGCGCGAACTTTACTGTCTTTACTTTGGCCAAGAGTGCTGTTTCATGTTATTACCTCTTGCCCTCAGTCTTAATAATTTCCGGTCATCTGTCAGCTAAGTAATAATCACAGTTTGAATTCTAAACAATACGAGCTGGGCCTGAACTGCACAGGTGCACTCTGGTTGATGCAATGCTAATAAAAATGTATTGACCTGTTTCATAGCATTGTCTAGATAACGTCTTTTAAAGATTTGATCAGTCAGAGTTTTTATGAAAATACTGGACTTGTAGTAAATGTTGGGATTGTATTTGACATTTCAACGCTTTGTGTGCTTTGTGTTGCATAATGTAGCGGCATGATGCTTCTCAATACTTTAGATGTTGCAACACTCGTGTTACAATTTGCCAACTTGTAGTGGTTTTGGTGTTCATTTCGTGGCTGAAGGACAGTTCTGTCAAAGGGACGGATGCGTTCTGACTAAATACCAGGTGGTGGTTCTTATTGGTTGACGTCTGACAGGTGGGTTGGCACTACTGCAAACCATGTGTTATGAGGCATAAGGGATTAGCTGTAAAAATGCTTATTTTCATATTAGGATTACTGTATTATATAGTTTATTTGACTCATTAAACATTTATCACTCATCATGTTAAGTGAAAAACTGGCCGTGTTTAGAGTTAGATTGGCTACAGAGCCTTTTTAGGATTATGGCTCAGTTCATATACATTTATTTTTTAGTATGAAAAACTTCAGTGTGTTAATTTTCAGTATGACATTTAGTATAACTACCTGAGCTCATGCAAATACTAATGTACAATTGCAAAACACAGCATTAAAGCGCTGGTTTGGGAGCAGTTGAAGAGTGTTCACTTTAGGGTTTTTGCACACGCACACAGGACTTAGACACGTAGACCACTGTTGCCTAATCAATACCTCCAACTGTAGGTTCCTCTTGTAGTAAAAACATCTGTGTGTGTTCTGTTCTAAACCAAGCCAGAGTTTTGCTTTTCTCTTATCATGGGGGTTTGATGCCATTTCTCTCCTGCCACCTGAATTCTTTTGCAGTTTGATTGACATCATCCTGATTGGAATCGCATTAGGCTACAAAGTAGAGTAAGGTTAAATGTCTAAATGTTTTGATGAGTAATATAATTGTGCACCAGTGAGAAGCAGGTGTGATTTGTTGTGTCTGGTGATTGATAAACCACTCAATCAGATTGACGATCTGGCAGAATGCTTTATTATTGAGGTTATCGTAGCATCAGAGCAGACTCTACTACTACTATTACTGCTACTACTAATACTACTGTACCACTAATACTCTTGTTGTATGACAATGTTGAGTGACAGAACACTGAAACTAGTGTAGTGGAGCTGCCAGAGACCTCAGACAATGACTTAATAGCATTTATGTTTAGCTAAACTGAGTGACCCAAACATGATTCTTACCTGGAATACTGTGATAACGTGTTATGCTGTAGCTCCTGTCATCAAAGCTGCTCCTGTTGCAGCTGGTTTATTGGTACTGACAACTGAAAAAGATGACTTAATTGACATGACCACAGCTGGTAGGGTAAATATCTGACGGGCTCTTAAAATGAATACCAAACAGGTGTGTGTGTTTTTCTTGAGCAGTAGCCGTCATGGAAAGGTCAGATCAGAACCGCCTCCCTCCCTCTCAGCTCCTGAAACCACTGTGCTGGAGAAACCCAGCTCCAGACAGACAGACTGTAATCCAACCAGAACAAGTCAGCTTTTCAGACGATGCTTTGTCTTTGTCCTTTTTTTGTTTACATTTCAAAACCAGCTGAGCTTTGTTGATTAACTGCGGAATCATGTCTAGGGGCCTTTTGCCACTGTTGAGTGTGATAACTTGAAAACACTTTGATATTTACTCAGTTGGGATCATTGTTTAGAAGATGAGGACTGAGCGTTGTCTGGATCTAGTTTTTCTTAAATGTAGAAGAAACAAAATTTTGTCTATGTCAGATACTTTCCAAAGCTGGATGCACTGTAGCCTGTAGAATGCAAAGTGTGTGTAGGGGACGAGTGAGCTGTACGTTGTTTACATTCAGATGTAGATCGTTAGGAACTAATGGGGAGATCAGTACCACATTTTGCGCAGGGAAGTTGGAAGTTACTGATAAACGAAAGCATTTGTCTTTCCATTGGTTTGACAAAAACTTTAACACATTTTTAATTGACATCTAGTAGTTTTTCTTGTTAAAGGGGAAGTTGATATGAAATAATATTTAACTTAAAGTGGCAATTTGCAAACTCTGGGATTTGGTCTGTTTGCAGAATGAGACCTAATCTGAACCCACTCTGCTCCACCCAGATCCTCACGGATGAGTCATTGTGAAATTACTATAAAACGGTGGAATGCAGCTTCAAAAGTTGCCAGTGAAATGTTGGAATAGACTTGTACACACAATATGCAAATCATGGTTCTTTATTCTGAGCTAAGCAACATACTTGTGTGAATGTGTGGACTCTGTCAATAACATACTAGATAAACACAGAACCTATTAGAGTGTACCATACTCAGTACATTGCTATATAAACTGTGGCCTTAAATAGGGATAAAGATCCACAGGGCTTTAATAGTTCCAAGGTCATGGCAATGCTTCAGTGTCATGACTCACTGGGCCACTTAGCTGAGCTGCTTTTAATGCTAAACCTGTGTTTCCCTGTAACAAATACTTGTTGTGTAAAACAGCCTGTTGTAAGTTTCAGAACTTTAGATGTGTATCAAAACCATCTTTTCTTGTCAGTCAGTCTAAACAGCCTCTTGGTGAGTAGACGGCGCGCTTAAATAGATTAGGCTCACAGTTGAAATCTCTGTAATGTAGCTGCGTCACTTCTTCATCCCGCCAGTCATTCATTCATGACTCACGCTCACAGTGAGCGTGAGTCCACTGAACCTCAGCAGGTGCTTACCTGATCAGCCATTGCTTATCCTTCTGGAGGATGCAGTCATACGTCAGAGCTATAATTAGTGACTGTTCACATACATATGCATCACAATGAGCATAAAAACCAAATACAAGTTTGTTACAGTGTATATCTGACAATTTGTTTTACAAGCAAAAAGGATTAATTCAGTAAATGCCATTTTACCATTTTAGATTTTTGTACATGTCCAAGGTTGTTAATTACCATTTTTTGTTCCAAGTTTTTTGTTGTTGAATATCAGTTCAGTAAAACATTAAGGTACAGTCAGTGTAATGTGGGGAGGGTGGAGCAGTGACAACCTGGGCATCATTCCTGATTTGAAAAGTGATGCAGGCAGTGTTAAAGTTTTATATTTGAAAAGAAAGCCTATATCTTTAATTTCAGGAGAAGTGCAGTAAGATTTGTCAGTATCTGCAATTTAACACAATCCATCGTGTGTAAAAGACCCTTCAACTGGAGTCTTCTTGAAACGTTACTCTAATGCTGCTGAGTTTGATATTTGTAAAGTGAAATTAGCTTAAAATATGATGGTTGCAACAAATCAAGTGACTTGAGTCAACTTGTTTAAAAACGACTTGTGTCGTTTTTAAACAACCCAGGGGCCGTGGAGTAACAGAGCAACATAAATCATGTCGTATATAGGTTAGAGTCTCACCTGCGTTGTGTTCAGGGGAATCTGGAGACCTGATTTAAGCCAGATGCTGTGGGATTTGTGCAGTCATTACATCTCATGTTAAAGTATTGTCACAGTTTTCTTCTCAATGATTCCTGACGTAGACGTAGTGCACAGTGTTTGTTGTGTGCTGGCTGGGAAACTATATTATGATCAGTCATACATGAACACTCCCTATATGAGTCATTTGATCTTCATAAGCCTCAGGGTAAACTGAAGGAGAGAATGGGATATCCACTCTCTGCATGTTATCTCTCACCTCAGTTGGACTGTGGGCGCCCTTAACAGTGAATGAACCCGAATTTAGAATTGTGACTGAATAGCTTTTCTAGATGCATGACTCTGGTGAAGCTGACGCAGGTTTTGGGTCAGTCCAGACAGTGATTAGGCTTTACATTCAGTTAATGGCATTTCCCAGGGAAAAGTTTTAATTGTCCATCGTTTACCAGAGTTTTGTGCACAGCAGCGTAGGTTTGTGATTGGAGCAAGCAGAGATGTAATCAATCAATCAGCCCAGTAGCAGACGGGGATCAGTGCTGACAGTAAAGCAGAGGAGCTCGGTATCAGTATTCGACGGCATGGTAATGGCTTTAGGCAGAATCCCAACTCTGCACAGGAATGCTGTTCACAGACAGGACCCGGACCTCCTCATCGCTCCGTATGAGGGAATGAGACACTGTTGGCAGGAAACGCACCCTGGCACTGTGAATGTGTGGTCAGTGAGTGAATACTGCAGTGGGCTTCACTCCGAGGGACACCCTCTGATCCGGTGCACGTATGACTCCTGTTATTTTCTTAGTCTAATTTTATGACAGGATTTGTGGGTTGGGTTTAATACATAAACGTGCGTAGTTGGCTCCTCATCCATCACGCTGCATCACCTGATCCAGGTTATTCATGCAGGAATATGCACCCTGATGACTGATGAAGCCCTTGTGTCTGCCAGGAGCAGCAGACCACCGCACGTGGAAGTGGTGGCACGAGTCCAGGCTCTTTCCTGCACCGGTATCAACGAGCGCTGTCTGCAGTGGCCTGCATCTCTAGGACCGGCCTGCGCCTCCACATGCTCCGCCAGCTTTACATGTCACACGTACGCGTTATGATGAGGATGGTTTGTTGACTGGGGACACTACATTTAAAATAAACTTTATCAAATCCAGAGTCCATCCACTGAGAATTTTTTGACTCACAATAAGTGTGAAAGCAAAACGTAATGATACCAGCTGTTTGTATTATATTTGGAGTATTTTTGTGCATTGTTCCTCAAAGGAGACTCTGTTTTTGGAGACAGTGAATGTAGGATGTTGGAGGAGTAGGTCATGTCGCTTTCTCCCTCTGAAGTGGAAGTAGTGTGTCTCCTTTGTGGGATTTTGAGGGACTTCAGTTTTCCAGTCAGCTGACTGCTGCTAGCGGTTCGTCAACACATCTGTGTCTTTGTGTTTATGTTTCGCAGCTAACTAAAGTGGTGTCATGGGTTGAAAAGCTGACTGGTTAAGTGGTTGTCATGCTTCTTGGCTGCTGCCTGACTGTGAAATAAAAATCAAAACCCAGTTAAATGGCATTAATCTAGTGTTCTAATGTGGAGGAAGGAGGGATGAAAAGATGCTGTGTTTCCACTCGTGTTCTGTTAGTAGTTGGAAGTGGTGAAGGAATGACAATGGTGCTGGAAGTTGGGACATGTAGATTAGTTTGAACAGTGTGGCAATTGTCAAATGAAGACACACAAGCGCTGATAATGCATCAAATCAAATGATTCGGTTTATCAAAAAGTCCTTCTGATAACCAGGAAGGTTAAACAAATCCTCAGGTTGCTTTAACCTCTTTTCACAAAAAGAGCTAAACTAAAGATTTTTACCCAGACTTATGTTGTACCAAGCTGTTATTTCACTGAACTCTCTTTTCAGAGGGGAGATCAGATAGACTGTCTGGACAGTTCTCAACCTAAATCTGCATTTAAAGAAAATCAGATCTGAGAGAACAAGCGAATGGACGACTCTGTTGTCATTCATTCATTCATTCATTCATTCATTCATTCATTCATTCATTCATTCATTCACTACCTCTACAGTGAGCAGGAGAATTGCTGTTTGCTTTGTATACATTTAAGTGACATATTCAGCAATGTAAATGTGCCTTCAATCAACAGGGGTTTCTCTTGGTAACATTATCATATTGATAATTATAACATTTATATTTTTGAACATCCGCTGGTTTTACTATTTAGATGTACTGTGCTAATGTCCATGTAACATGTCGCTAATGAATAATCAAATGTCAGAATATAAAATGTGTTGATAGAAACGCAGAGTCAACGTACAGATGGCCGATGACTTTGACCTCGTTTTAAAGGAGCAGCGACTCCTCGCTGGTTGATGACGTAATGTGTAGTGTGTTTGAGTGCGACTCACTAGGTGTAAGTGTGTAACAGTTACATGTGGTTGCGTAGTGTGTGTCTGTGTGTGATTGTGATGTTGCTGGGTGACGAGCTCTACAGTTGGGTCCCTCCCACCCTGTCTCCAGGTTTCCATGGGGACAGGACGTAGCCGTAAATGTGTGAGCTGTGAATTGGAGCCTGTTTGTAGCGCACTGCAGTCGGATAAACAACGAACTCATGGCATGTCTCGCTCTCTCTCTCTCTCTCTCTCTCTCTCGCTCTCGCTCTCGCTCTCGCTCTCGCTCTCGCTCTCGCTCTCGCTCTCGCTCTCTCTCTCTCTCTCTCTCTCTCTCTCTCTCTCTCTCTCTCTCTCTCTCGCTCTCTCTCTCTCTTTCTCTCTCCCTCGCTCTCTCTCTCTCTCTCTCTCTCTCTTTCTCTCTCCCTCGCTCTCGTTCTCTCTCTCTCTCTCTCTCTCGCTCTCTCTCTCTCTCTCTCTCGCTCTCTCTCTGGCTCTCGTTCTCTCTCTCTCTCTCTCGCTCTCTCTCTCTGTCTCTCTCGCTCTCTCTCTCGCTCTCTCTGTCTCTCTCTCTCTCGCTCTCTGTCTCTCTCTCTGTCGTGTTCTTTTTGTGTCTTGTTTTCCTCCTACAGTCCCTCTCTCCTCTCTTCCATGCTCACTCAGCCTCTGTGTGTCCATCTCTAGTAGACCGATAATGGCTTTCTGTCATGAGAGCGCGGATGAATGAAACTCCTGGAATGAAACAGGCCTCAGACATTCAGATCAGATCGCCAACTATAAAAAAATGCGTCTTTGAGTGTTAGAGCCTCGTTTGTATGTAGTTTTTGTGCTTATACATGCTTGTAAAGATACCAATGCTGCTTTTTGTGTATGTTGTGTATATCCTTTACACCTGTTTATCTATATGTGCTTGCATTATGTCTTTTTGTGCTTTATTAACATTTAGACAATTGTTATAAGACTTGTTATAACAGTGATATGATTAATGGATTCCTATTGGTGGTTATGAGCATTTTTCTTCTCTCCTGTCATGAACATAGAAGCACCATAGTCTGTCCTGTTCTTCTCTTTGTTGGCATTGTTCTATGAACTGGTTTCTCATCCGTCTGTGTTCGTGTGTGTGCCAGTTTTACCTGCAGGACACTAAAAGCAGCAACGGGACGTTCATCAATAGCCAGAGACTGAGTCGTGGCTCGGAGGAGAGTCCACCCTGCGAGGTCCTCTCTGGAGACGTTATTCAGTTTGGCGTTGACGTCACTGAGAACACACGAAAAGGTACATGATTGTACGGAATATAATTATCTGAAGCAACGTTAAATGAATAAAAATGAAAATGTAGTTATTTTTGCACACTTGCCTTTTTAGATTGAACATATAGAGATGCAGAATAGAAAATCAGCAAAGACAGGTTATGGTGATATTTTCCTATTTCCACCAGCCCTGTAGTTTAAAATGCATGCACACACCCTGCAATAACTACACTTCACTAACCTTCGACCACCTTAGGGCATATTTTGCCTCGGTCATAGACTACATATATAAGCGTATGCAGCGTACAGCACATATTGAGGTCAAATTTTCAGCTCCACTAATACACTTTTACTCAAAAGAGACCCGGCGGGCTTTGAACCTGCGTCCAATGTCAGTTGTATGAAACTACTGTTAGCTCTGTGTCAGACAGTGTTTGTCCAGTCTGTATTTTCTGCCATGGCACTTCGTAACCAAGGAATTACTTTACGTTATGTTAATTCCATAACCTCATATGTTACAGGTGTCAGGTTTCTCACTGAGAAACAAGAGACACTAGTTTCCTTAGTATTAGTATGACTACAAAATGGAGCGACTCGTGAAACCTTTCAGTTATGTTAACCATTACAATCAATGTCAGGCTTATTGCTGTGTTGTTGTTGTTTATATATAATCTCCAAATATGTATTTATATTTTATTGAAAACTAGATTTATTATGAAAATCCTACGCACTTTACTTATACTTGCATCACTGTGCGAGTTCTACATTTGAAACAAAGGCTGCACCTGTTTTTAAGCATTTTAGATCATCTATGGTTTCTCTGCATTGGCACAAGGGTCCAGTGTATTAACATAGTGGTTGTCTTTGTGTGCCCAGTCACCCATGGCTGCATTGTATCAACAATCAAACTCTTCCTACCTGATGGGATGGAGGCACGCCGACGAAGCGAGTGAGTACTGATCCCTGAAGCTTCCATAGAACATTACAACAAATTGTATTAAACATCCAACGTGGCTGGATGGTGATCTGATATTTATCATTGATTCAACTTTATCAATGAATGGAACCAATCAGTACCAATTTAATAGTTCTCTGGTTAGTATAAATTATGCCGTTACGTCTGCTGTTTGATATGCACAGCAGCAACAAGGACAAATTTCGAACTGCGTAGTGCTTTGATTAGTGGCAGTGTGGTTGTTGATGACGAGAGCTATTTGTGAGCGTGAGGAGTTAAATGGGCCGTATCAGACTAGCAGCTGACCCAGCATGGAGCTTCCTACTGTACTGGGAGTCTCAGCGGTGAGTGTCTGCGTGTTTGTAATTGGCTGGTGTAGATTTGTGTTCGTCTGTGTGTGTCTGCTCATGTGGCATGGTGGGCAGTGCCATCTGCTAACCTGCGCTCCTTCTTTAAGTATGGAAAATGCAGATGAGCATTTAGCTCTATGGGGTTATAGACTGAGAACATCTCCATGGTGCCTGTGAAGGTTCTCCTTCCTCCAGGTCTGGATTATTTTACAGGTTCTGCTCAGTGGCATCTGCTTTTTCCTTCATTCAGAAAGCTTCTTTAGTTCTGACCGTAAGTAACTACACCTTGACTGCACTGGTGAACTGAACTTGTCTTAATGTGTATTGGGCCTTTTGCTGCATGACCCCTGACAGTTAAGCTGGTTAAGATGTGTGGTTGTGTTGTGTGCATCTCATGATGAATTCTAGGTAGTTCATGTCAGAAAGTGCATTAAGGAAATATTGCTAAAATGACATTAGAACACCGTTTTTGCTCTGTTGGCCATCTGTAGCTGTGTCTTATCCTGCATTTGTGCTGAACTTTGCCACCTGTAGAACAGCATCTGAGTCACTGGTCCGGTTATAGAGCAGCTTTTGGTTGTGAACCTTCAATCTCAAAGGAAATTGCATTAAATCAGGGAGGTGTTTAAATGACTGCAGCCATTTGATTGTTTCTGCTTTGTGAACCATACAGTTTTAAAGTCGAACACATTTTTAAATTTAACTTTAAAAATTTTTAAACTTTTGCATTGCATCAGCGTCTTTTAGCCCCTGTTATTCAGCAAAAACATCCTTCAGCTGTTAATACAAATAAAACAAAGCATATAGTGAAAGGTGATTCTGAAATGAAGAAACCATTTGATCCAGATTTGTTGCAGGTTTGTCCAGCATTGTTTATTTCCAGTGGCCGTTTCTGTTCATGACAATTGTTCTCCTCCAGTTCCCTTATCAGTCTGTCAGTCTGTTATCACCTGCCATACTTCCTTAAAACCGCCACACGCACACGCACATGCACACACACACACACACACACACACACACACACACACACACGCCTGTGGTCAGGTGGCTTGCAAGGATCGCTCATTTTAAGAACTGTTGCTCCCTCACAGGTCAGTGGCCTTTTTGAATCTCAGCTTCTAAATTGAGACTTGCATCGAGTCAGGATAGTTTTCTAGAGGACTCTCAGTTTTCTGTAGTTCATAATATTAGTGAAGAATCGTAGCCACAGCAAATATGGGAGATTGTTTCCTAGTCAGTGAGAGCCAGGAGGAGTGGAGCTACTGTTACTTGCACAACCTAAATAAAGAAAATCTACTCTGTAGCTCAGTGGAGGGGAGGAGCACCGAGTAGAAAGAAAGTTTGTGTTATGGGATGACTTCACTCAAGCTGAGGAAACACAGAGGAATCAGCTGCTGGAGAACATGGGGTAATAGGGAAGGGCTCGTTTCTCTCAGGAGTTGTTGAGTGAAGCTGAGAAAGAGGCAGACCTGCGAACTTTGTCCTCTGACAAATCACCGGAAGAAGCTCTCAGGGGTGACGTATCTTTTGCTGCTAACTTTTAGCAGCATTATTCTGATGGGTGTTTTGGGGTTTGTTTATAGACATTTACAGTCCCTTACTATGGTGTAATACGTGTTTAGGGATGTAGAAATGTTGCATGTAACAGTTTAAGGTGTGAGAGGATTGTTAGGTTTATTTTTAACGCTGTGTGGTTAACGACATCAGAACACAGAGCTTCTTCACTGTAGATTACCTAAACCAAGAAAAGGCCAAGGATGTGTTAGTAGTGAGGTGTAACCATTTAACTATACTATTTTCTTTTTCAAATATGATTGAAAAATGTAGAACTCTGCGACATATTACAGGTTAAACATTTCAACATAGATATTTTATTTATGAACGGGCAAAAGAAGCAACAATTAAAATCTAATGCTAAGTGAGGGGGCCTCCTGCTGTGATAATCCTGTTGGACTAGCAGATGCACTGCTGGCATTAGTAATAAATAAAACAGAGTTGTGCAGTGATTGCCGTGGTGATGAGAATTAAAGTGCGACAGACCACTGTGACATTGTGAGTTTGATGAATTCATTAAGGACACGCTCTCCTCTTCGGAAAATCAAATCAGAAGCAGTCAGAAAGAGCAACAACTGGCCACTAATGCTCACAACCAGTGTAAGGTCATTTTTTTTAAATTGATCTTCTAAATAAAAAAAACCCCACCCATGTCAGAAAGACTTGTAAAACATTGCTCACTGCATCGTTTTAGCCTGTTCAGTCAGTGTTCTTCTGTTTGCAACCTGCAGTCACTTATTTTCATTGCATTTTATTCGTACTATGCTGCCGTGGCTCAGAGCCTTCATGAAAGGTGACAGTTTAAAAGTGTGCAAGTGTAAGGAGACAGTCAGTTTTAGAGGACACAGTCTTTTTCCTGTTTGAAAGCTGGGAGTGGAATCCAGGAACTGACTAAAAACACCTGTTCAGTGATGGATGATGTTGTTCTGTGGAAATTGTTTGTCATGCTGAATGAGAACAGCAGCAGGAATCCTGATGCAGCGCTGGAGCTGAAGTAAAACAAATTCCTTCAACACATTGGTTTATCCTCTTAAATCCTATTTATCAAGTCACTACACTTTGGCCTTGACTACAAAGCATGGACTACTACTAAAAGGATGCTTCGTATCTTCTATCTTTACCTTTTACCTTTTTAGATAAATAACAGCCAGAGTTTGCTCGAATAAGCATTAGATTTAATTGCTGTGTTTGGTCAGAATGTTGGAAACTTACACAACATTGTTTTAATGGTAATGTTCACCTTGCGTGTGTGTATTTTGATGAGACAATATACACCTGTCAGTTTGTGTACCATGTTATACATTCCATGTTGTATATTTTTTGAAGCCCCACACACATTTATGAAAATATTCTACCTGGAAGAAGGCTTGTAGATGACTGCACTATTATGAATGAACAGAGAACGTATGGTTGTTGGCCTCCACAGCTGCTATTCATTGGTAGTTACACTTTAACAGAGTTGCACTGTATTTTCCCAGAGTCAAGTTTGCCCTCATTCCCAACATCTGACTGTTCCTGGTTCTTCTGTCACGCTCTCCTTGTGCCTGTAAGCTGCCACATTTTGGATGAATACCTCCACCAAATGGCAGCGGCCGTGTTACTACAAGGTGTTGGAGGACTCTTTTCTCCACAGGGTGGTCGGTCGGGATCAGAAAACCGGAGTGGAATTCATTAAATCATGGAGGCACCTGCTTTTTGCTGCTGCAGCAGTGTGTTGGATTAAAACGAGGCATCTTGTGGGATTGTGTCTCCTTGGCTCTAGTATTTGCATACATAAGCTTTCTTCAAACCTAGAACCTACAATGGTTAATGATTATTTTAGTAGGCATGTGCTACTTGTTACTGTAATATCCTTTTTGAAATCCAGAATAGTGTTGTACCGCACTACTAGGAAGTTCTATTAAGTTAGTTAGTTAGTTTAAAATGATCTGGATGTTTTGCAGACGGTGCCAGTGAGGTTTTTGTGTTAAGAAGAGTAAAAGCGTCTCACCAGACCTTCAAGAAACATTTTTGAAGCGTTTCATCTGTCGCTGTGGTTACTCCATGCATTTTTACTCCCTGCTGTTTCCATGGTGACTAATGTTTTCTCCTCTCTCGTCCTCTTTCAGTGTCATCCAGGCTCCATTACCACTACCTGTAGACAAGGTAAGACCAGAAACGTTGTGCTCTGTTGTGTTGTTGACCCGTCCTGTGTGCAAGTTGTATCTCTCTGCTTGAGATTGCTTAGTGGCCACACACACACACACACACACACACACACACACACACACACACACACACACACACACACACACACACAGTGGCTTAGTCAGCTGATTACAGGAATGCAGCGATTGCTGCCAGTTTGTGTTACTGCACTACAGAAGTCTTTCATTTGAATCAAGGCATTTGTGCCTTTAGTTGTCTAAATCACTGGTGCATGAGTACGAGTTGTCTTTATACTGCAGAGTCAGGAGATGTTGTTTGTGTTTAGAGGTTAGGGTAATTTCTTTGGTTTGTGCGTTTTATAAACAGCATTGTATTTATAAAGGTGTTTATTCAGTTACTGTCTGTGTCTTTACACAAGGCCGTCTTTACCAGGATGTTTCAGTTATATGACGTGTTTCTGGTTTCTTTTTTGTATATAGTCTCAGTTTTTTATCAATCAGGATTTTCTGTTTATATTAAACCTATTGCTACAGTATATGGTCAGTTGAGCCAATAAGTACAATGTCCTGCTTGTCAGTGCTAGGTTCCTAAAGCCTTTTGTTTTTACACTAAACTAAAGAATCACGTCCACAGCGTCATTCACACCTGGTCCTATCCTGTGCAGCATCAGGCTGAGTCGCACCAAAGCAGAGCCAACACTTCTGTACTGAACCACTTTAAGCAGACCCTGCAATGCAGACCTCTAGCATGTTGTCACATGTGGCTGTTCTATTCATAGTGTTGCCCAGCATCTTACGGTGCAGTGCTAGACTAATTAAGTCTGCGCTGTCCTGCACCATGCTAGCTTCCTGTGCTGCCTCGGCCTGTGCCCTGTGCAGGCTGTGTGAGGAATGTAGGCTAGAGCTGAGTATGATGCGTTTGTGTGGCAGGGACGAACTGTGATTAGATCTGAACCGCTTTCATAATTAACTCTCTTTAAGCTACTGTAGATCCTTGTACCGTTGTGCCTCTAGTCCCTCAGGCTCCTCATACACCCTCAGGAGTTCGCACATACTGGCTGTCGGATTGTCTTAATAAAGAAATGTACTGGATGTGAGAACACATGCAGCAGAGGACCCAGCTCTGCTATATTAAAACCCACAAACAGCAAATGGATCATGCCCTCTCCACCATCACACGTATTATTGTGCAGTTCTAGCCCTAGTGTTGAAAGTGTTTAGTCCTAGAGTAACAAAGGCTGCGAACATAGGGATGTGTAAGGATCTGTTAGACCATTTACCTTCACTTCCTGTTGTGGTTCTGCAGCTCACTGGAATCACAGACAGCCTGGATTCCAACCTGTATGTTGTTGTGACACAATTTTTTATACCTCTAATATTTATGTCAGAGCTGAGAATGTAGCAACAGGAAGTCATTTCAGATGTGTGAATAGATGATTGCCCCATAATTAATTGTTTGTCACTTTGCATCATCATCATTATCATGTACGAATAGGCTGAATCACTTCTTTGCACACTTTATTAATTAAAATTAGGACGTGTGGGACGACTGAATGCTGGGCAGCTGTGTACATGTCTCCTCCTGTTGGTACAGCTGTGTACTTGTGATCTTGGTGTGTAGTATTTTTGTATATGCAGTTTGTAAATACTTGTACTGTACGAACGTTCATCTTTTGTTTTTCCACCTTTTTTATAGACATAAGGTTCAAAACCAACATGTTACCACAGTGTTTGTGTGCGTTTCTAGGTTGCAGCCAACACTCCCAGTATGTATTCTCAGGAACTGTTCCAGCTCTCCCAGTATTTACAGGTAAAGCACTGACGCCTACTGGTATGTTTCTGCACACAAAATAATGTAAAGCAAGACAATGATACCATACAAAGCTATACAAAACTGAACACTTGCACTAAAATGTAATGTCATGTTATAGCATAAGTTAAAGTCTTTCATTTCCAATATTGTAATTGTCTGTTCAAAGTTTGTGTTTGTCACTGGTCTAAAACGTGTCTAATGTGGCTTCATTCTTCTTTTTTCTGGCCTAATGTCTTATCTGTCTCATTCTCCAGGAGGCCTTACACCGAGAGCAGATGCTGGAGCAGAAGTTAGCCACTCTGCAGCGTCTGTTAGCCACCACTCAGGAGGCCTCAGAGAGCAGCTGGCAGGTAGGAAACGCCATCAGCACATTTGAGCCCTGCACTTCTGTAACATCCCACTAGGAGGAGCCAGTGCCAAGCTTACGAGCGTTTGTGTTTTATTTGTCTCTTAGGCTCTGATTGATGAGGATCGTTTGCTCTCCAGACTGGAAGTGATGGGCAGTCAGCTACAGGCTTACTCTAAGGTAACACGCTCACATTTACACAAATGTGAACAAATACTTTTTATTTGAAATGACTTTATCTCCTGCAGTAGCTAGATGAAAATCTTTGCTGTACTGTCTCAGTCCCAGACAGAGGAAGGGATCCGAAAGGAGCTCCTGGCTCTTCAGGAGGACAAACACAACTACGAAACAACAGCGAAGGAGTCTCTGAGGCGAGTCCTGCAAGAGAAGATTGAGGTGGTCCGAAAGCTTTCAGAAGTAGAGGTGGGATCTGTGTGTGTATATGTACTTCACCACAGAGTGTCTAATGATCACTGAGCAAACTGAAATCCATCTTTGGTTCTGCTGTCCTGCAGCGCTCGCTGAGTAACACAGAGGATGAGTGCACCCACTTGAAGGAGATGTCTGAGAGGAGCCAGGAGGAGCTGAGGGAACTTGCCAACAAGTACAACGCTGCCATCAATGAGATCAAAGAACTCACAGACAAAATCAAGGTGCAAATAAATACGTTATCTGGTTGTGATTTAATAATACACATCTCCTCATTAGAAGCTTTAGTCTGGTTTAACACTTCCATTGTATATTCTTACCTGTGGATATGAATCTTATTCTCCTCCTCCGGCCCCTCTGACTCTCATTCTTATGCTCCTTTGGTCCCTCAGGCAGCAGAGGGCCGTCAGGAAGAACTGACCCAGCGAGGCGCGACGGAGAAGAGGGAGTTGGAGCTGCGCATAGAGGAGATGGAGGAAAAGGAGCAGGTTCTCCAGGCTCGCATCGAAGCTCTGCAGGCGGACAACGACTTCACTAACGAGAGACTCGCTGCCCTGCAGGGTACACACACACACACACACACACACACACACACACACGTTCTAACATACTGCACCCCATAAGCCAATCACTAGAACTGTTTAACACATGCAGCTGGTGGTCGGCGCAGGATGGCTTTATTATCGGACCAATCAGGAGGCTCGGCTGGGACTTCCTGTCAATCAATGCTTTTCTCTGCTGTTGTTGTTATTGTTTACAGTGCGATTAGAACAGCTGCAAGAAAAAAGCATTAAAGAGAACAACAGTCTGGGTGAGTTTACATGTCTCTGGTCTGCTCTGGGATGCTCCTCCTCTCCGCCTCTCTGTGTTCGCTAAGTTCAGTGTCTCATCCTTCATTTGCATGACAACTTACTGCATGAGGTCCACATTCCTGTTGCTCAGTGCTCTGCTCATCTTCTATGTATGGTCATCCTGTCTTTGTGGAAGTCTGGCTCTTATGGTTCTGTCGTGGTTTTGAGGTAGCTTGATGAACAGGCTGAGGCTGTGTTAAGGTGCCTGCTGGCTCAACTTTAGTCAGGAGATTTTTCTGATCGTACAGTAGAGTCTGCTAAGCTGTTCTAGACCCACACTACATTCCTGTTAGGATTTTAAAACTCAGAACTGCTGTTTGATGGAAAACTTTAACACAGTGATGCAGGCAGCTGTGTGTCATGAGCAATATAAATGATTAGTTTAATGAAATAATGAATATTTGAATAGAGAACAAATGATAAACAACAGTTTTATCTGTGTAAAAGACTTGTAATTGCCATCATGTAGCTTTAACAAACACATTCCCATACTACATAGAACCTATACAATCCAGGGACAAATTGTTAGTAACATAAGTAATTGTAACAGTGTATAATCATCATTCAGCAAAGGTGTTGTCATTGACACATACATAATATTTTACTCCTTTTACACACCAGACGCTTGCAGTACCTAACTAGTGTAATGTATAGTTTGGTGAATTATTGTTAGGAGAGCTGGAGTCCTTGACCCAAACAACCAAATTCAAGATAAAATTATGTGATTTGACATAGATTGTATAAGGAAAACGTCTTTCTGAGCCACAGTGAGTGCACAAAGTTGGAAACGCAACCACTGAGTGTGTTTGCTTCAGACATAGGTATCAAGGGTTTTGTGGCACTGTGTCGGGTCTAAATGGGGCTTGGTGGATAATCAGGTGTTTCCATGGCGATTCCAAACTGAACATTTTTACTTTTCTTCTTCTTGGGGAAAAAGAGCTTTTGTTCACTGATTTCTGGTGATTGAATGACAACACTGAATGCTGCAAGTCACTCACCGTGCACTTTATCACAGAAGCCACTTAATGGGGAATCATTTGGACTCTGTTCTGAACATATTTCTGGCTGGGAATGTTTAGAGAAAATTGTGTATATATGTGATCTGGTCACGACAGATGTCGTGGACATGTACCCTGGACCAGTAGAGGCGCCTGTCGAGGACAAACAGAGCCAGCAGACACCTGAGAACCAGGAGGAAGACGAGGATGAGGAGGATACAGACACCGATGATGGTGCAGTTGGTGAAGATAAAGATATTGATGGTAGTTAGCATATCATCATCATCTAACATTTTTTATAAATAAGTTATTTGATTGTCCAGAAGAGAATTTGAGTTTAAAAGCACTTCATACATTAAAGTCTGTTCATTTTTTCAGTGGTTCCTAGACTCTAATTTTACTGATAGTGATGTGATGGTGCTGGATTGTGCTCGTACTTGGCCACTTTGGGCTTTTACTAAGTTTGTAACCTAAATCAGAACAATTGAAAAATACCATGACAGGAGTCACATGAGTTCACTCTAAATATTAGTTTTAAGCATGTTTTTAGGTTTATTCATACACCTTGCCTACATAGACAACCTTTTGCTCATCCTTTCACTGTAGAGCATCGCACCGTCTACTGTTCTGTAGTCTTAGATTCCATCATCTCTCGTGTGGAGCGAAGTTCCTCGCAGTCGGCTCTGCCGCCAGAATGAAACTTTAGTTTGTGGAAGGCATCGTGGTTGAAGTTGAGGTTTTGCGCCTTTTTATTTTTTCTGAATGTGTGATGTATTCTGAGAGAGGCAGTTAGTTTTGTTGTAGCTGTAGGTGGTCATATGTTGAAGTGAACACGTGCTAAGACAGATATTCTGTTTCTGTCAGTGCTGTATTTGTCCAGAACCACTGTCTGATCTAATTCTGACACGTTTGGCTTTGACTCCTGCTTTATCTGTTCATCTGTGTAGTGACCGATCTTTCTGTCAGTTGCCAGTGAAATGCTTTCTACCTGCTCATATCTGCTATTCTTTGTGCTGTGAGGTCTGTTATGTCTGTCTGGCTGTTTTGATCTCATACTGTCTAATACAAAGTTGGGTATCGAAAGCAGATTTTGAGCTAAATCCAAATTTATCTCAACTGAAATAAAGCATTTACTTTAGGTTTGTCTCAGTGGCATAAACAGTAAATGACCTGATTAGGAAACAACTGGTCGGAACAAGCGAACATTCACCTCATGCATGTAAAACGGAGAAGCTTGTCTTGTATTTGTGCCATCTCTTACTAAGTATAAACCTGAAGTGAATACTGGTTGGATGTTTGCATTTTTTAATTTCTGAGATTTTGTCACATCTGGAACTAAGGTAAATACCCAACTCCACCCTTTTAAAGTCACCGTAGTAATGTCAGTTCTGTGTGTTTCTATCAGACAACTGTCATGTTAACAGTGGAGGAGACTCAACTAGAATCCAACACTTGATTGAGTGTCCGCGTGAGTACAAACACTGCTTCCTGCCGCATGCTGCTGCACATGCACACAAAGAGAAATCTGTCTGAGAAGCCTGGTGCTGCCAGGAAAAGGTCAAATACGGCAGAAAAGTAGTTGGTTGTAAGATTGTCATCCCCACTTTTGTCTGTTTGTGATTAAGTTCTGTTTTTATGGTCCCACGTAATCTTAAACATAAACTTTATTTTGTTATTTTTAGCATTTAATTAGCTTTTAGCCACATTAGCACCCTGACTCTGGAAGAGAATATCTCAACAATTACTAAAATGAGTGATTTGAAATTGTATCCCTGTAGAATCTGAGTTTGAGTTTTCCTGCAGCATCACAGTCAACGTGTGAATGTGTACAGAACAGAACTGAGTCATGAAGTGAAGTGGCTGTTTTGTGGGATGAGGTTTAGCGGTGCTTTGGTAATGTGATACTTCCTTTATCCGAATGGTTGGTTCTTAGTTTCTCTCCCATTGCTTGTTCTCTTGTCCTCTTACTTTTTTGAGGTTGCTTCCACTGTAGCTTTTCTCGTGCATTAGTTCACTAACCAGCTTGTTTCTACTCTTCATTTTGATTATTTTCCTTCTTCACCCCACGATACAGTATATTTGCTCCAGTTTCCCACTGTATCAATTGTGCTGATGCCCAAAGCATCTTGGATATTTTATTCTGTGAACATGTCTGATTCTAGACATGCACCTATTGTGAACCAATGCTGCTGCTTTGCCTTGTTTTATGTGCATTTGTTGTGTGTGATGCTGCAGCGATGCAGAATCATTGCCTACATATTCACTGAATACCGTTCTGTCTGATGCCTACAGTAAGTTGTACTGTGGTTGGTGCAGTGGCAACCCTGCAAAAAGGTGTAATTCTCCTTTTGACAGTGAAACCTTTCTTATGAAATCAATCTCTGGCTTTGATGGATTGAAATGTTCTTATGACAATTTTAATGTGTAGGTTTAGAAGCTCATCGGACCTGTTCTAGCATGTTTTCGCATTTGGACATTTTTTTGCCTCTTCGTACATTATAGGGTTGTTGTATGGGCATATAAGTGACTTGTTTATATGTATAAAGCATTGATTGTTCTGTGATTGATGCCTCCCCAGAACCACTGAGTGTAGTTACACAGCAGGTTACATGTAACACACAATCAGATTTAAACATGTGTACCTGCAGCTGTTTATCAGAATCTGACTTCACTGTGACTTTATCATTGATGTTGGCTTAATGTTTTCTAAATTTGGGACAGATTTTAAATAAAGATTCCCATCATCTGCTTCAGGATAAATTGCATTGGCTGTAGTCACTGATTCCTCTGTTCTCCTGTTGTTTTCTGCCACAGCGGTCAAACAGCTGAAGGAGACTGTAAGTTCTTCAATTCACAAACTGGCCAACTTTGATGGTAAAAGAACAAATTCATTTTTTATCACAGTTTGAATTATATTCCATCACTAAAAACCATGAACTGTGATTTTAACCCTAACAAATGTGTGATTTGCAGAAGTGATGGACGCCCACTTACAGAACAACCAGACGTCAGAAGACAACATCCTTGGCAGCCCTGATCGACTTAAAGGTGCCAATACACAAGTCCTGTCACAGAGACAAGTTGTTAGGCTTCAGCACATGTTAATTTAAGGTTTGGATATTTTCTGTTAACACTCAACGGTGATATTATAGTTTGGGTTCCCCTCAATGCTAAAGTATAAACTGAAAATTACCTAGCTGCTAAATACACACTGATTATTTTAGATCTCTTCGTGTCCTCTCCTGCTTAACATGTGTCTGTGTGAACAGAGAATCAAATGGATGCCAAAGAGTCAGACATGTCCGACACGCTGAGTCCCAGCAAAGACCGCAGCAGCGACGACACGTCAGGTCAGTCCTAAGTTTTACTATTAAATTCTTCGGATTAGGTTTAGTATAATAATGTTAGTATCTTTACCATGATTGAGTTTTTCATTCTAGGTTTATCTCCTTTTTACAACTAATCTTTTCATTGATATCCATTGATAGATTCATATATCTGAATATTTGTGTCCTGTGTGCTTTAGATGGAAACATGGATGATCAGGAGCTTAATGAACCTCAGAACAGAGTCGCTCTGCTCAAAGGTGACCGTGTTATCTGTGCTTTGTATTTCTCATCACATTACACGAGTTTTCTTCCATTCAATGTTATGTCAAATGGATTTGTGTGTGTAGCGGAGCTACATCGAGCTGGTCTAGAGCCTGAAGATACTGAGCAGGTCATCCACCACCTCCACAGAGAACTTCTTGAGGCTCAGGAGTTGGCCAACACAGGCAAGCAGAAATGTCTGGAGCTGCAAGGTAACTAAGGCTTCCTTTAACTCCATGTCCTGACGATCAAAGATGTCGTCACAGAGCTCTGCTAAAAGTCTAAAAGCATTTCATGTATTAGCTTTTTGGCATACTGGTAGTTGTATATCAGAACACCATCAATTTTAGGATGGTGACCAGAGGTTTGTGTCTTCCTGTAGCTCTGCTGGAGCACGAGAGGAGGAGTAACTCTCAGCTGACTGAAGATTCAACCAAACAGATCCAGTACCTGCAGGGTTAGTACACAAAGACCAACTCACTATACCTGCTAGATATCTATACCTGAATATATCATGTTTTTTATGCCTTTGTGGGTGTGTTTAGCTCAGCTTAGGAAGCTGCAGGAAGACATGGAGGCACTGAGGGTGCAGTTGGAGAGCACCATCTGCAGCACCAAAGAAGAGCTGTGCTCCGCTCGGGAGGAGGTACTAATTACCACAGCTGATTATCACACCTGTCTATTCTGTCCAAGCCTCACAACAAGGTTTAGACATGTGCCATTTATAATGAATGACATTGAACTGTGAGCTCAGTTTGCCTTGTAGAGCACAATAGGCCGAGAAAACAGCAAGTGACAAGAGAAGCTGAGTGAGTCAACTTCATTCAGTCATCACTTAATGCATTGAGCTTTTCACAGTTATCATGATCTTAGCTGAAATTGAAGCCGAAGGTTGTTGAACTCAACCAGCAGAAGTTTACCCAAATTATTTGCAGCAAGTCTGTAACACATTACATGATGTAGGTTACAAGAGAGGAGGGAAAATACAGTTAATGAAAACAAATGTCTGGCTTTGTTGGTGGGATTGGTCGTACAATTACATAAGAGCCCTGATTATACAGACTGTTAGTATGTGTATGTCACTCCTCTTCCATCCTCTCCCATCCAGCTTTTCCAAACTCCAGACTGCTGCGACTCTTATTTGTAATCTGTCTCCTGACAGGTCCGCGTCCTCAGGCATGCCATGGAGGCAGCCACCACGGAGCGGGAGCGGGAGATCGCCGCCCTGCAGGCTGACCTGGGCGGGGTCCGCTCGGAGCTGGAGCAGTGGAGGAACACGGCCTCTAAATACGAGGAGGAGATCAGCCGACTGCAGGCAGCTTTCACTCAGCAGCAACAACAGCAGAGCTCTGCGAGCCATCTGCAGGGTGAGCGCCGTCTAACCGTGTCGTCTGTTGAAATGCACATTTGTAGTTAATGTTCCAACTGTTGTTCTTGTTTTCCAGTGGAGTGTACTACGTTGCAGCAGCGGTGTGTGTGTTTACAACAGGACTGTGACAGCCTTCGATTGGAACGGAAAGCTCTGACGGACAGACTGCACCGCCTGGAGGCTGAGCTCAGCAGGTACACACTGATCACGCTGCGCACAGAGCAGACCTGTACAAAATGGTTGTGTCATCAAATGTTATAAATCATGCAGAACAGATATAATTAGTAAAATTTATAAAACTAAATTCCTACAGTAAATACGTTTTAAACCTTAAATGAACTGACAGAATTAGACTGATTTGTGAACATTTTAGAAAATAGTTTTTAATTTAGTGATAGAAGTTTACATCAGATGCTTTTATTGGGTAACAGATTTTGATCTAGCGTCATCATGATGATCAGCCTGGAGCAGGTCAAAACAAACTATATTGGAACATTAAAACCGGACCAAAGGTCGTTGACAACCTTGATCGAGTTGATACATTCTGACGACACAAAGTCTGAAGTTTGGATTCAGCGTCAAAGGACCAGCAGAAAGCATGTTGGGCTCCAGCTGATTCAGGCAGAGCGAGACGAGAGGATGACAGGTGACTGACAGCTTATCGAACCAGACTGAGACATCAGCCGGTTCCTGAACCGAAGCTGCGTCAGGTCTGTTTGCTCCCAGTGGACGAAGCAACGCTGTGTCCTCATCAGGTCATCAGCTCCAGTTTCACCAGCTGCCGATGAACTGTAGCTTCTGCTGGCTTCAGTTTTCATATTTATATTTAATGTGATTAAAAAAAACATACTGCATCATTATCTTTATGATCTAAATAGATGTCTCGTTTCTAACATCCTAAAACCTAAAACTATGAGGTGTTTGCTTCAACTGTGCTCAACATGCTGCTGGGTGACTCAGAAATGAAGGTTTTATTCATTTTCATACTGTGTCAGGAGGTAATTTCCTGTAGTGTCGTCTGGTCCAGTTATGTCTCCAATCAAATCCAAATCTTTGCTGTCAGTAAATAAATAAAACCAAACCATTAACACCTCACCTCACATGTTTACTGCATATGAGCTCAGCAGAAGGGAACAGATGGAGCTCAAGCAGAGAAAAAACGGTTAATACTCACGTCCTCCTTCAGCACGTCCAACTTGTCAGTGAGTTCGAGGAAAAAAGGGATATTTACTGTAGGCTGTGGAAAAACTTTGGCGATGTTGATGTGTGGACCAGACATGTTTGTGGCTCATGTTTCTGTGCAGCACCAAGGAGCAGAGTCTGGTCCTCAGCAGCAGCCTGGAGTCTATGGAGAAAAGAGAGGAGGTTCTGCAGGACAAACTGGGTTCTCTGGAGAACCAACACTTGCAGGATGCGAGCAGGTTAAAGAGCCAGCTGGACCAGGCCCAGGCCCGCACACACACGCTGCAGAGGGAGGTACGTAGGGCGAAGAAGAGCTGAGCGGGGCCCATGACATGACTCGTTCTAGAGCCCTTGTGTCCCTCACATGCAGTATGAAGACACACAGTCCCAGCTGCTGGACCTCCGTCAGCGCTACGAGAGAACAGAACAGGAGAAGACGAGCATCAACCAGGAGCTGGAGCAGTGCAGGAGCAGCCTGAAGCTGCTACAGGACAAGACGGCTTCTGTGAGTAGATGCACACGGTCGTGCTCTGGTACGACCAGCGATGTAATGGGCTGCAGATGTGGCATCAGTTCAGTTTCCTTGGGTTTGCTCAGCTTTAAACGCAGCTGTTTTTGTTTAAGTTATGTTTGTTACTTTCTTCAAGATGAATGTGGGTCAATCATCACGTGCTGACAGACACTGGAGCCTGTGTCGCGAAGAGATTAGTCATTCATGCAGCTATATCGGGTTTCACTCATCCACTCCAGATCACAGCTCTGCCTCTCGTATAAAAATGTCATTTTAGCCTCATTGAAGCCGGACCACACAGAGTTAAAGCCTGCGGTTATTGGCCACCACCCACCAGCACTGAGTTCACAGGCTCCCTCCTCCTCCGCCTCCTCTGAACTCAATCTTTAACCAGATATAATGTAGATTGTGTCAGTGTAATCTAGTAAATGACTAATCACAACAGTAACTAATGGCATAACGTGTGTTAGCTGTGATTCAAGTAGATTCACGTAGCTCCATGAATGCGTGTGTTCAAGCACAGGGACCTTGTCTGTGTGTTTGTTTTTGTTAAACAGCTTGTGGTGATCAACAGGTTATATGAATAAAAAATGAGAACAGCTGGGAGAACAGCCTTGCTTCTGCTAACCCCCCCCCCCCCCCCCACCCCTCTCTTTAGCTGTTCCTCCTCTTCAGTTGATATCAGTGATATTTTTTGCCACAACATCTTATTTTTATTGAAGGATAATTCCTGTTAGTTACAACGTTGGTTATTTGTAGTTTTGTCCATCAAAATAAAGTTTCATGTAATTGATGACATTGCAGTCATAACATCCCACCAGTGTGGGCTGTAAATAGAAGACAGTCCTGTAGAACACTTTCACAGGCGATGGACTAAACACAAGGTGAAATAACGCACGATTATCCTTGAAGTCCATTATTTATCTCCACCAGGCACCAACACAGGTCGTGTATTTACCCTAATTTACAGGAAGCTTTACTGGTGTTGATCTGTGTCTATTGATTTGTGAAATAGATTGATTTCTATTTCTATTTTTAGCAGGACTGATATCTGTCCTGGTGCAGAAAGTTATTGATCTGAACTCCAACAGGAAATCGCTGCCTTTGGAAGGCGCTTGGTGACCGATGGCTCTTCTTCTGTGGTGTTTTGTGGCTGTGTAGGAACGGCTGTCTCCCCCCTCTTTGTTTCTCGCTCCCCTGCTGTAGCTGTGCCATCTTCCATGTTGGTTTTTTGTTGATTTGTTGGCTGATTTCTTCTCCCTCTCCCTCCCTCCCCTACTCCCCCTCCCCTCTAGCCATCCATATTGCAGCCTGCCCAAGCCATATTCATGGGCCTTGTCCTGGCTCTGCTCTACTGGTGTTTCGGCCAGTTGTGGTAGAAAGGTACACACCGACATGGCATCAGTCTGTCTGTCTGTCTGTCTGTCTGTCTGACTGCGTCTGTACAGTACGTCACGCGGAGGTGAAGGTCGTCCTGCTCTATGATGGATCAGGGTTGGTCATGTCTACCCTCACCCAGACAGGGTGTGGGTGGGTTGTAAAGGATGCATACATGAAAATGAGCATAAATGTGTTAGTCTGAGCTTAGTCATGTTTACGATTTGGTCTTATCTGATGTGTGGAAGCTGCCAAACCCTGAACCAATGACCTTCACCTCTTTCAGACCAGCGTTCATCTGCATCACGTTCCGTCTGTCTTTGTGTTCTGGTCTGAACAGGTCTGACTGCATGTCTGTCCATCTGTTCAGCTCCCACCACCCATGGAACTCTGCTTAAAGGATGCCATAATCACAGGCTCCCACAGCCCAGTTACTGACCTGTCACTGAAATAAAAAAACCTGCAGAATGTCAGGATCAAAGAGCTGAAAGCGACACACCTCCAACAAATCTGAACCTTGATTATTTTAAACGAGTCAATACAAAAAAAGTCTTTATTTGGACTTCCTGCTTAGCTTTTTGCTGATTATGGCATCGCTTTACAGACTCTAACCTGACTAACATCTGACCGGTTCATTCATTTTCCCTTTTAGGGTTTCATTGTTGATCATTAAATGCATCATTTTCTTTGGTTTCAGGTTTTTTGGTTAACTTTTCACCATTTCTATCTTTTTTTTGTTATTACCCGTTTTTTTATTCATTTTTGGTCTTCGGTGCTTTTCCCATCATCATTTCCATCACGTGTGTCTCGCTGGTTTGTTTTTATGCTGTTTTTGACTGTTTTCTGTGAATTTTTCTGCTCTGTAATGCTTCTGTTCAGGTGATCGTTTCACTCTTTTGTTGCTACTTCATCTTTTCTCATTTACCTTTTTTTGTCTTTTCTAAACCTTTTCTGAAGTCCCAAAAGATACAAAATGAAGCCTGTTTTATTTTAGGCATTGTCTTGGGTATAAAATTCTGGAGAGACATTTGGCAGTTTACTTTCAGTTTTGATGCATTTACCAACATGAAACATAATCATTAAATTCATGCTTTTCAAAAACACAAACAGAAACCATCTGTTGTGTATTTTAATTCCCTACAGACCCGACCAAGAACAGGAAACACATCGCTAGTCGATGATTTCATCAATGATGGTTTTGCAGACTTTTCAACATTTATGAAGTAAATGGAGAACGTCAAATGTGGAAAGAGATGAAGTCTATTTATATTTGTCATCTCACTCTCAAATCACTTTATGATCTATCTAGTGTCTAAGGTTTAAAGTCTAGTTACAGTATTTGACATAAATGTCTAAAAAATAGTTTAATGTCTTTAAACTGCAACAAAGTCTTATTCCAAGTCTTAGATTTTGGGACTTCGTGGGCTTTTTGTATAATTAAAACATTTTTGCAGTTTTCTTTACTTTGTCGTTCCCTCTGCTCGTCTTCAACCTTGTTCTTGGACCAGTTTGAGTCACTTGGTGCTGTTACTTACTCCCTGTTGTTGTGGTGTCTCTCAGAGTGGCTGGAGCCCCTGGATGCCGGTCATCGCAGTGATGGTCGCCGTTACGGCAGCAGTCCTCTACCCCAACCTCTCCAAGAGCAGCTCCACCTAGGACACACACACACACACACACACACACACACACACACACACACACACTGGATGTGCTGCGAGGGAGCGTCACTGCTTTACTTGTATAAAGACTAATTGTACATAATTGTAGAGGGAATATAAAGGTTGTGGTTTCTACAGAGGATTCAAATGACTTTTGACTCCTTTTTGTTTTTCCTGCGATGGGGACTTGGCTTGTTTTTATCCTCGGCTCTCTGCTGTGGTGGGGGCTTTTTGATTTTCGTCTCTGCAGATTTCTGGGTTACAAAGCATTCTCTAGCAGACTGGGCTTCCACACACTTAACAGTAAAGTAACTGTGTGTGTGTGACCTTCCAGCAGCTTCAGTGCAGTCACAGCAACATGATCCACCTTTATCATGATGATAAATGCAGTCATCTGTTGTAGTGTGTAGCTCCATCAGGCAGGGAGCTGCACTTGTTGCTAATCAGCATCTTCACTGAGGAAATTCAAAACCAGAATTGTTGAAATTGAAGGCAGCGTAAGTGAGCGTCAGTAGAAGTAGTTTACTGGGCCTCCATGAGGGACCTACATGGGTCCCAGACATGGTTTAATCTGACCATGTTAAGGACTAATACTATGGACCATCCACATCCCATCAGACTGAGGATATGATCAGTAAACTAAAAGTAGTCTGTCCGTTAATTGAGCGTCCAGGCTGTAGGAGCACAAAGAAGCACAAACGGTGAATAAAATGCCCCAGTTAAACCCCTCAGTTATTCCTTTTTTTGTTTGTGTCTGAAGCTGCTGGAGGGTTCTTGAAGGCAGTTTAAGGAAGTCCTGCTGTCCTCTGGTTTTATTCAGCTGTGTTGGATGTCTAACGGGCACTTTTTTCTGTTTTTTTTTTTTTTTGTTTGTTTGTTTTTTTTTTTTGGGACAGTGTGGGATCGGGACAAAACTTGAAGCCAAATTATCACAATAAAATGATTTTATTTGATTTCTTTTTTAAAGTTTCTCTATAGGGCACAGAAAAGGGGCTCGAAGTGCCTCTGATGTATTTAACTCCACAGTTTGTATGTGTGCGGACAAACACACACACACGTTTGTTAGTGTGTGTGACTGTGCTCGGACTCAGACAGCTTTTGTCAGCACTTTGAGCCTCTACTCATGGCCTTCATCAGCATGTAGCACTAGCTCAGTCATCAGAGATGGTTCAGCTGACGTCGCATCACCGGCCTTTGGGTTATTTTGTCAGGTTATTACTGTGGCTTCTTTGCTGCTGATTGAAACCCTGTGGACCTGAATCCTCCCGTTCACATCTGAGGCTCCAACCAGGTATCTGCTGCAGGATGGAGACAAATATGGATGTGGTTTTAAAAAAGGCGTCCGTATCTGAGATGTTACTACCAATTCAAACCGTATATTTTTGTGAAGGCTTTTTGTTTCATATGTGAACGTTGTTTGCTGTGATTGTAACAGGACAAACTCCACAGTCCTTCCTCTGACCGGCTGTTTAATGTGGATGTGGTCCAGAGCTGCAACCGTTTTATTGCTAAGTTCCATTATTTGTTTCTATCCTTCTCCGACTCATCAGGGAAGCTAAAGTGACTTTGGAAGACGTCCACTGAGTTTAGGGAGTTCTCCGTGGGCTTAGATGGAGACTGTGGGTTTTGTCCTGCATCTGCTTCCATGGGTTTCAGAAAAGAATTCATTAAAGCACGGAAACACGTTGACCAAAAACACGTCCTTGAGTTGAACACAGCTGTAATTTACTACCAGTTATGTCTCCAAACATGCGCTCTCACATTGGATTTCATCTACAGATCATAAATTGTGTGTCAAACATCCGCAGACCACTTTAAAGGTACTCGTTATCATCATGACGTGTTTTAATTTTTTCACAGTCACCTGGTATTAACAAAAGTCCAGTTGCACCTTTTTGCCTCTCTCCAAACACACTAACCTTTCAGGTCTGTGCTGAGACGGAAGCAGTTTCACAGCGCGCGTGTGTGTGTGTGTGTGTGTGTGTGTGTGTGTGTGTGTGTTTGTCGCCTCACACTCTGGACTCCTGAGCAGCGTTTGTCATCGTTAGTGTACTCTGTCTTGTCGCTGTGTTTGAAAAAATAAAGACAATGAACAAATATTCCTGATGTTTAAAGAGAAACACTACAGTACAGAGAGAATTGTAAAATAAAATGTTATTGAACGAAGTGCTACTAGACTTATTTTGTTAAAATTGTTTAGTGATATGAGAGGGAGCTATGTAGAGACTATGATGAGGATATTGTATTGAATATGCAGAGCGATGTTTGGATTAAAGTTGTAGCAAGCTGACCCACCACAGCGGCTCCAGCGTCTTCATTCCCTTCATGCTGACTCCTGGACTCCACACACACACACACACACACACACACACAGATTTATGGTAATTAATCTTTTTGAGTGGAATTTATTTCTTCTTGTTAATGGTTTTCCACTATTCCTGCACTGCTGGTGCTTTTATTAACACAATTGTCACTAGTTACAATCATAGCAGCTGAAATAGACGACCCGTCTACTGCAGTACAATAGAAAGGACCTTCTGAGAACTTCCTTTGCTCAATATTTGCATAAAAGTGGAATAATTGCAAATTACATTTTGCTTAAATATTAACTGGTTGTTATATTTGTTCAGATTAAATGAAGTCAGAGGCTTTTTACAAAGTGCTTTTTAAATGTTAAAGGTATCAGCCAGTCTACAGATGTCTGACAGTTATTGAGGCTTGTTCTGTGTGTGCAGAATAAACACAATTGACAAATACAGCAATTGGATTTATTTCATTGTTCAAACAGAAAATATGAACTGATAAAGTTTTATTGATCTGTTTGAGTTCAAAGGTAAAAAATGGTGAGATGCAGCACGGACTGAATTGTTTTAGCTTCAGTCAGATGGAGTCCAAGTCACCAACTACCACACGTTATCATCATACAGTGACCTACATGAAAATTCACCTGCATGTAAAAAACTTACAGAACATGGAACCTTGAAATGTTCTAGATATTAGCGAGGTAGTTTCTTTAAACATTAGAGAGATGAGAAGTGTGTGTGTGTGTGTGTGTGTGTGTGTGTGTTCATTATTGGCAGTGGAAAAGGTTGTTCAGCGTCTTTGTTTATTTCCACTCCACGCGAGGAGGGATTGGATAATTGTTTCGTGGACCTTGACCATGCTCCTGGCTCCACTGTGGGATTCTACTTGAACCTAAGTACAAGATCGGAGTTCCTCCTCCACCAGGGACAGGCTACAATAAATACGAGTAACAAATACTACCGGTGGGGGTAAAACATTAACTCACTCTCCAGGAAGAGGGAGCTGAGCTGTCCGAGGTTTCCGTGTGCACGTGAACGCAGCAGCTGCCCTGAAAGTCTCGGTGCGGCGGGTGAAAACTTCAAACCGAGCCGAGGCGGTGCCGAGGACGCACGACGGACGGAACGGAACGGAACGGAACGGAACGCGAAGCCACGAACCCACCCACGATGCCGGCCACCGAGAAGGACCTGGCGGAGGACGCTCCGTGGAAGAAGATCCAGCAGAACACGTTCACCCGCTGGATCAACGAGCACCTCAAGTGCGTCAACAAGCGCATCGGGGACCTGCAGCTGGACCTGGGCGACGGCCTGAGGCTCATCGCGCTGCTGGAGGTTCTGAGCCACAAGAGCATGTACCGGAAGTACCACCCGCGGCCCAACTTCAGGCAGATGAAGCTGGAGAACGTGTCTGTGGCCCTGGAGTTCCTGGACAAGGAGAACATCAGGCTGGTCTCCATCGGTGAGTAGCGGCTGCGCTCAAAGGCGTCACCTGGACGAGCGGCCGCGGGTGGGCCGCGTCCGAACCGCGTCCGAACCGCAGGTGGGCCGCGTCCGAAGCGCAGGTGGGCCGCGTCCGAGCCGCGTCCGAACCGCAGGTGGGCCGCATCCGCGGGTCGCTCCCTCCGCAGTGAAGCGCCCGGTTCCGTCGGGCGTCGCTCCCGTGACGCCTTTACGAACCTTTAGGTGTGTTTTCCGAAGAAGCTCGTGCGCACCGTGACCAAAGTTCAGCTCATATCTATGTTCGTTTCCACGTGTCCAAACTGAGATATTGGCTCAACCTTCTGTTACTGCATATTATTGGATGACAGGAATGATTTAAAGAGGCTAAAACGAGGGCTTAACACTTTTATTTCGGTTAAATCCCCATTTGTGTAACTTGTGCCAAGCTGCGTTTAGGAGCCGCAGTTTAACGCAGCTCTGCTAATTATCACTTAGCTGCAGGTGATCGTGTCTGAACACCTGTCTCTCACACGTAATCTTTATTTCGGCGTCTTCTAGTTTAACATTTTGCACGTGCTGTCCAGAAACTGTCACAACCTGGACGCTGTTGGACCAACGTCACGGCGAGAGGTCCGTGAACTAAACCTGCCGTGAAACTGGAACCAAGTCCCCATGAACACATGAATCTCCGCCACAGGGATTCACGCTGACCGAAGTGTTAAAGCGGCGGCTTCTTTAATGGAGTCTGGCGTGAGTGGGTTCCCACGCGCGTGGGGACGAGGCTGCGTCCGTTCCCGCCGCTCCAAGTTCCGTCCAACGAGCCGCTTTGTGCTGCGTCCCAAACGAAATGAACAGACGTCTGACTAATTGTCGCGTGGCCTCCGCGTTCTATTTAGCTTCTTAGAAGCTGCGCTGCAGTGAGTTAATGATCAGGGGTCACGAACCTTGGCGTCGTTGCCTTTTCATTACTGTGGGCAGGTTGTTGTTTGCAGATGTTGCTTTATGCTGAAACCAGCATGTTTTGTGGCTTGATTCAAGTGAAGTCTTCAACAAAGTCGCTTTAAACCTTGAGACCGTGAATTCGGGCGAATCCACGTCTGCGCTGCGTTCAGGTGCACGTCTCCCTACGAGACTGATGCCAAAGCAGCTCTCAGCTTTGAGTGACGTCACCTCATATGCGGTTTCACCTGTGGCCAGAACCAGGTGTTCACCTGTGTGACATCGGGCCGGATCGGTCCGGTCCTGTGCAGACTGCACCAACACGGTGGAACAAGTCTGGCTCTGAAGCGGATCGGGACGTGCCCCGTAGTCGCTCCCTTCGTGTTCAGATGTCGTCATCGGCCGTGATGTGATGCAGCATCTCCCACTCTGCTAAAAACAACAGACTGCAGCTTTTAATGTGAACGTGGTCAGAACCTTCCACACGTCTGGTGTCCAATGGCACCGTGCACGTTTGTGTTGGGATGGACCCTAATCTGTAAACCCGACTGGGCTTCAGCAGATGGTCTCGTGTCGAACCTGCTGAATTCTCAGGGTGAACTTTGTTTTGAGAGGAAAAAAAGTGGGTCCTGAGTCACTGAGGCCGACGTTTGGGACGGAGCTGAGGTCACAGCGTGTGAGTGATGTAAAAGTGTGGAGGTTTGATTTTCCACAGCAGAGAGGAAGTGACTGGCTGGGTGGGACACACACACTCACGCTAACACACACACTCACGCTAACACACACACTCACGCTAACACACACACTCACGCTAACACACACACACTCACGCTAACACACACACACACGCACGCTAACACACACACACACGCACGCTAACACACACACACTCACGCTAACACACACACACACGCACGCTAACACACACACACACGCTAACACACACACACACACACTCGCTGTGTCTTGTCGTCTCTACCAGAGAAACCTGTTACTTTAAGAAAATGTGTTTTTAGTTCAGTCGTGACTTTTATCCAAATCAAACAAGGTGATGTTGGTGCTGTGTTTGTAGCGCGTCGGCCTGGGCAGCGGAAGGTTGCTGGTTCAAAGCCCACCAGAGCGCCTTCACACTCCTTCACACTTTACCAGTGGGAGCTAGTGCAGAGATTTCCTCAAAGTTCAAATTATTAAGACAGACGGGTGGAATCTTTAACCTAGTCTCGTCTCCTGGAGCCTCCAGATGAGACGGTTCCTGCAGCGCCGTCCCCGTGTTCCCACGCTGCCCCCCCCCCCTCTGGTCACACAGGTGAGGCATCTGACAAGCCAGCGTCACCTGTGGCTTCACTCTGACTCACTGGTTGTTTGACAAACTCTGGGCCGACAGTTTATGTAGGGTTTAACCTGCTCTGTCAGACGGCCCACTTTTCTCATCAGTATTTTGTGACCATTCCAGTAGGTTAAAGCCTGTCGGTCCCTGAAGGCACCGCGGACGCACCCACAGCCCCGTGGAATCATGGGTCGTCGTTTATCCACACGCTGCAGCGACGCTGACGTTGCGACACGGAGCGGGCGTTGGCGTCGCCTGTTCAGACAGGTGTGGTTCTGGGAGGAGCTCGGCCCGAGTCCCGAGGGAACGAGGCCGCTTTCCTTTGGACCCATGTAAAAAAAAAAAAAACCACTCGCTGCTTCGTGTTTATGCTCCAGCCTTCAGCTCGTCGCTGCAGGCGCCGTCTGTCGGCGCTCGTTTTAACGCCGCACACGTTCACCCCCAACGAGGCGGAGGTCGTCAGCGGAGGCTGCGTCTGTAACCGAGCATCCGTTGCTACGGCAACCTGAGGGTTCTGTGTTCACGGGTCATTCCCGTTGGTTCCAAGTGGTCGGAATCATCACACGCTGTGAGTTTAAGCACACAAACCACCAGCAATTAGACGCGTCCCCTGGAACGCGCTGGGCGCTTCTCGCACCACCAAGCGCCGTCGCTCTGGTTCCTGGACGTGATTCAACAGAGTGGAAGTGACCTGGTGCCGCTTCACAGCTGAGCCTGACGAACGCTGGAACAGGATTTACGGGCTCTGTAGCTTTTAGCTGTGAACGGCGTCAGACTGTGACCTCGTGCTCAGACGTGTCGGGCCTCCAGGCTTTAAATGGACCCGGTTCAGCCCACGGCGCCAGATTACGAGATCTTTGCTTAGTTTCTCCAACCGCTGCTTTCTGATTCCACTGCACAGGACGGACGGCCCAGGAATGAGCTGAGCCCTGCACCCACAACCTGCTCCACGCAGAATCATGTGGGTCGTGGGTTCCGAAGGCTTCAGCTTCTAAAATAAGAGAATGGGGCCCAAACGTTCTGATGGACCTTCATGTTCAGATAATCTGGGCCAGGCTCAGTCTAAAGCCTGGGACGTGTGGGAAGTGATGCCGAGCGCGTATCCGTTCACAGCATGTGACCTGCTGCAGGTTCTGTTCAGGTTCTGTCAGTGACCCGTCCGTTACCTGACGGCCGCTCAGACTCGTTTGTTACTGAGGCGCTTTGGGTTCAGTCCCTTCACTTTCAGGCTGGCGTTTTACTGGTTAGAGGCTTTTAGTTCAGGAATGCGATCGCAGCAGCTTTCAGCTCACGCACTCAAACTGGACCCGGTTTGTCTCATGTTTATTCAGAACTCTGCCCGTTTGGGTCCTCGGTCTCACGTTAGTTTCTCGTACTCGACTTAAACATTAAGTTTCACCAACGCTGAAACAGGATCGATACAGATACGACAGAATGATTCACCACAACCTGGAAGACGTTTCAAGGTCAACAGCTGAGGGGACACATTCCACACGTTGCTACGGCAACCGTGGTAAACAGTCTGTGATTGGCTGGAGCTGTAGGTGAGTAGGAAGTTACACATAAGTTTAGTGAATGAGAGCTGCATTCATGTCCTGTGGGAAAACAGACGCTGAAAGTAAAGATTTGTAACGGCCGTCATTTCCTCGCATCTCGGCTTCAACAGCACTGATTTTAGGTTCCAGCAGCAGATTGAGATAATGACTCCAGGTGAAGTGCCTGCGTTGCCTCCAGTTTCCCTTTTGTTTCGCCGGCTGCTCTCGCGGTGACATAATCGGGACCTTGGACTTGCTCGACTGAATGAAGTCATGGACGCGAGTAGTTTCAGTGTGTGGCGTCACCGGAGTCACAACGCTGTTAAAAACAAGCTGCTGCAGCTGATGACGAACGTCTGAGGCTGACGTTTGAGGACCAACAAACAGGATGCATTCATTACATCCTCAGTTTATGAGCAGTGTGTTTGTGACTGGGACTGAAGTTCAGGTGTGAACGTCTCCTTCAGGTTCAGCTGAAGGACCTGAACTCCTGCTGCAGAGCAGACGTTTTGCAGCTCGTTGAGTTTCCTTCATGGAGCAGATGAGGAGGTTCCATTGACTCGTTCACATTAAAACCTCCTTCGCTCTCAGACGCGTCTGTTTCAGTTGCTCCTTTTCACCCCAGACGTTGTTGACGCATGAACATTGATGGCGTTAAATCAATTCACCAAACACGAAACCTTTTAGGTGAACGTTGGTTTATTACGGCTGTGTGTTTGTGCGTTTGTTTGTGTGTGTAACCTGAGCGCAGCAGGCGGATCGTGTTTCGCGCCTGTGGCTGCACAGAGCTCCTTTTCTTGCCTCCAGGTCCAAACGCAGCAGCTTGGTGCTGGTTTCCTGCAGAAATCCTTTTTTTTTTTTTTTACTGTTAATGAGCGAGTGGTTGAACCGTACGTTCAGTGGCCACGAAACAGAGGCTCAGCCGTTAACTGCACTTTTAAGTGGTGGAGTTTGTTGGCTGCTTTTAAAGCTGTTGGAGCCACAACATTAAAACTCTTGTTCTAATGGAGTAAAAGCAGAGATGCTGCGTTTCCGTCCAGGTGTGATTCTGTGATTAGATGAGCTCAAACAAACGCCTGCTGTCTGGACGGCGCTGCAGACGTGACTCGGCCCGAGGGGAGGACGATCACGGCTCTAGATGTTTGGCCCGTGATCATCGGACCCTCGGCCTCATGAGGACAAGAAATAGATGGTGCTGAGCTCGAGGTCCCGGGTGTGGAGCTGCAGCGGTTCAGCCGCGTGGTTCTGAAGGTCCGCTTCAGAGTCCAGTTAGAGTTCTGGTCGGGCTGTGTGGTTCTGGCAGGTGGAGTGTTGAGTGATGATCCCGGCGTTGAACCTCCTCCTGCTGCCTGGCTCAGCAGCAGACGGCTCCCGTGCTTTCCTCCTCTCGCTGCTGCTTTTAAACAGCAGCGTTCAGTGAGGCGTTCAAAGACAAACGGTTCACGCGATCCGTTTCTCATCTGTTCTGAGCTGACGTGGAGCAGATCAGATCCTGCTGCATGCGTCCCTTCGTTCATTCATCACAGCAGCTAATTTTACGATTTTTAACTCGGAAACTAATTTAAAAACCCTGTCAAACAAACTGAAGAACAGTCAGCTTCATTTTAATCGGTTATTTTTCTGCTCAACTTAACGCGTTTACTCTTGCGTTCGGAGCTGTTCTGGTTTGTGTTGTCTCCTGTTCCTCACCACATGGCTCCTCTGGTTATGATGACATCATGGCCTGTTCCCAGGCTGATGAGGTCATGTGGGGCTAAACGCTGCCGTGTGTTTGCCTGCATAAACAGGACCCACACACACACACACACACACACACACACACTGTTAATGACAGGGCAGTAATGTGCTGGTGACGCTGCTTTCTTGTGGTTCCCATGATTTAAAATCCTCATTTCCGTGTGTGTCACATTCATGGTGACATTCACCAAACCACATGTACAGTCTAACTTTAGCATGTTGCCGTGTGGCTGCATAAACAAAAACCTCTGCATTTGGCCTGAACCGAATTAGAACCAGCGTTCCAAACCGTGTGTGACCTGGAGGTGGAGCTGCTTTTGGTCCAGAACCACGTTCTGGAAGCTTCTTCATTAACTCCTGACTGTTCGTAGGAAACTTCTTGTCTTTCATGGTTCATTCACTTCTTTGATTTCTCAAACCGCTCTAACAGTCATGAGTTTGTTGCTCTTTAATCTTTTTTCTCCATCAGAGTCGACAGGTGACATTAGGCTTCACGCCCTGTCTGCGCGGTGGGTTCGGCCCCTCGGCGCTGATGGAGCGAGACTCTGTGACGTCATCAGTGGTTGCTGCAGTGCAGAAGTCTTTGAAGGAGGATGTTCTGCTTTTCTGAGCACTGATCGAACCTCTGTTACAGAATGTCTGCTTTAAGTCAATCAGCAGCAGCGCAGCCCAACCATTAAACAGGCTCAGACTTTACTGTGAAGCAGATTAAAGTTAACCAGCCTTCATGTTGCTGCAGGGCTCCATGTTAATACTAACTAATCCTGCTAACAGAATATTGGTCCGTTTGTGTTGTGGTGATGATGATGATGATGGTCTTCGCTGCCTGAACCCTCTCCTGTCTCTCTGCAGCAGGAGTGTTTGTGTTCAGCGTTTACGCCGTGTGTTGAGGGAGACGTGGTTCTCAGTCACTGGAGGCGGCGCGGTGCGTTCAGGTTGTTGAGCTGTGGGGGGTCTGGTGGTGGTGGGGGGGCGTGTGTTGTGGCTTTTGTTCCTTTGCCACCGTCCATTGAGACCTCAGAGCGGCGGGTGTGTGTGGAACGGGGTGATCTCATGACTGAGGAATGTGTGTGTGTGTGTGTGTGTGTGTGTGTGTGTCATGGGTCAAAGCTACTGAATGAACACACGCACCCTTTGCTTCCTGTTTACTGCTGCAGGTACCGCCTGTCCTCACTCTGCAGAACCTCCTTCCTATCGGTTCAAGTCGAGGCCACAGCAGTGATTTGCAGCTGATTCTGGACGGATCGTTGCACATCACCGTTCATGGAAGGTTATATAATCCATCAGCAACATTAGGGTTTTGTGAAAGCAGCTGCAGCTTGATGTTTTCCTGTTTCCTTTTGATTTAGATGGAAGGTTCACATTTGCCTTTTAACTAAATTAGAACCTGCTGAGACCATTAAATGTCCAGGTCTGATTAGAGCCTTCAGTGTCGGATGGAGTCGGAACTGTAGGTGTGTGTTTGCTACTTGATGCGTTGCCTGTGACATAAACTAGACTTTATTGAGTTTGCTGGTGTTTACGGGAGTGTGATCTGCCTCAGGCATCGCTTGTTCTGTGCTGAAGGTCGATGTGTTGGGGAGTTGATCGTCACGTGCAGGAGCAGCTGCTGGGTTTTGTCTCCAAGGAAGAAAAAAGCAAAAGGCCGGTGATCAAGTGGTCAAAGTTTGAGCGCTCTAGAAACCCGGATGTCAGTGAATGCCTCTCAGCAGCGCTGAGACCACAGATGAGCTTTTAGACGTTTGCTTCACCTGCATCCTGTGTAAAGCTCCATCACCTCCAGAACCACAGTGGTTCAAAGACTCTTGGTTTAGGTTAAAGATCACCAATATGCAAATAGTCATGAGCCACATTGGAAAGTTAACGTGAGTCAGTTTACTGTTACCTGACGGACGGCAGCGTGTGACTTCAGTGAGTTGAAGCTGTGGTTGGTAGGTTGTGTGCATTGAATGGAGGATTTGGCACAGCAGGACTTTGTGATCTGCTGCTGCTGTGTTGCGTAACCTCCTGCAGGTGTGGCAGGTTGAGAGGCATTTATGTTCCAGCCTGATCCACCTTCTCTCTCTCTCACACACACACACACACACACACACTCCCCCACTTTCCGTTTCACCTCGTTCACATTCACTCGTTCTTTGTCTCCCTGTGCAAACTTTAACCCGGCCGACCCCCTCTTCTCCATTAGCGGCGTTGTTGTCAGTTATTGTTGCGTTGCCATAGCAACAAATCGAGTATCTGCATGAATAGTGGCTCAGACGCGGCGTCTCTGACGCAGATCCGGCCTAAATGAAACGCGGACCTTTTGAATGCGGTTGACGACTAATAAACCTCAGACTGGAGGAGGCGGGCGTCAATATGTCGACTAGAGATGGAGTCGAGCTCAGGAGGAGTTTTCATCTGGCCTTAAATTAGAATTTCAGCTCAGGTCATATCAACGTTTCAGAGAATCACTGCAGCAAATACCTGTTGCACAATTGGGTTTGCTGTTTGCACAGTTGTGTAACCTCAATTTAGCGAGATCAGTTGATTGAAGGATGTGATTCATAGCACTCTGCGTTGTGTGTGTGTGTGTGCGTGCGCCTGTTGGCACGCTGCTTATCTCTGACTGTTTCCTTTGGCTCAAACCCAGGACTTCAGGCCCAAATCATTTTTTTTTTAACTGAACAGATGACAAAGCTGGAGGTGGGTCCCCACAGGGTTTAGGATTCTCAGACCTGAGATCAGGCTCCAAGCTGCTGGGTCATTAGACTGAAAACCTCCCACCTGACCTGGGATCTGCTGTCGGTGGGTTCCACAAATACACTAGTGTTTTTGTTTCCTCCTCACTTTGACTCGCTGCATTCCACGCTTTCTGCCCCCGTCTGGCGCTTCTGTCTTTGTCGTCTCCTCGTCGCCCCGTGTGAACAATGTGCTGCCATGGTGACAGCCTGGACACGCTCAGGACTGTCTGCGTCCTCGCTCCCAGCGCTCTGACGTGGTTCACTTCAAAGTAAGGCCAGAAACGTGCTGCGGTGGCGGTTTGAGCTGAGTGGAGTCCGGTTCTTGGACCGGTTCTATGTTCTGTAGTGCGTCGTCCAGCGCCGTGGTGCGGTAGCGCTGCCCTGGTTCTTCAGGCTGAGCTCCGAGGGTTCTGCTGAGAAACGCTGCTGCAGCTCAGCAGGATGTTTGCAGAGGCTGCTGGTTCTGCACCTGAAGCCTCACGGGCGCGGCTGCAGCGGAGAGAGGAGGAGGCGAAGCTGCAGATACGAGGCGCACGCACGGGTTGGAATGAGTAAACTGCATGAATGGAGATAAATGAGAGGCCGATCAGGGGGTGTCGTAATCTGCTCAGTGTCGTCACCCGTGGGTGAGGCCTCAGAGCTCCAGACTTGTTTCAGCCGCTCAGGTTTATGTGAACGCTGCCTCACGTGATTTCATGATTTCACCCAGACTGTGGATTGACATCAGCTCTGCTCCACCGTCGAGGTGATTTACTGAATTGAGTGAATTCAGGATGTGAACTGTGCCTTTTTGTTTGTGGTTTTAGTGTAACGTGGTTGGGAGGATCTGGTTAAGAGTCAGCGGTGGCTGCGAGGCTCAGAGCAGTGATTGCATCACTGAACCAGCCTCCCTGTTCAGGGCGTGGTGGGCGTGCGGCGTCTGTATCATGGCAGCATTCCTTTAATGACACGCTTCTTCATGCAGCGTTCCCACGCGGCCTGAAACGCTGTCTGACTCGTCCTCACAGCGCCGGAGGTCTCAGCAGGGGGTCTCAGCAGGGGGTCGGCAGCGACGAGGCCGCCTGCGACCCAGCGGTGCTGTCTGGACCAGAAACTGGTTCTGTCTGGACCAGAAAGTCCAGTCTTCATGTGGAGCCGTTTCCCACAGGGATTAAGTGTGTTTGTGTGTGTGCGTGTGTGTGAGATTAAAGGTGCTGGGACAGGATAAAGTTACACTTGGACATCAAATGTGGGACAGGTTTCAGGAAAACTGAAGCACTTGATAAAGCAAAGAACACCTGTGGATAAAGTGAGCTACTGTGACCCTATCGATGCTGAGGCGTTCAGGGACAGTACGGAGCGTTCAGCTCTGTTGGAAATCCTCCAAACACAATAAGTGGCAAATTAACGGATTAAAGTAATCGTGGCTGTGATGATCTGTTACTTCCCTAATGTTGTGTATTTAAGTGCCTCTTGGACATTTTGTACCTCTGCGACCTCCAAACTGAACCTTCACCTTTTTTGGTCCTTCACAAGCATTTCTCCTCATTATTTTTTTTTTTTTTAGAAATGGAGGCTGATGTGCTGCAGATGAGGATCGTGTGTGTGCGTGCGTGTGTGTGGCAAGGAACCTGCTGGTACTGAACACTGGTGTCTGATTAATGACCAGCATTATGATGAAACCTTCAGGAGCAGGCAGCTTGTTCACATTAAGCTGGGAGCAGATGTCAGCTTCTGGGTGTCGGACTGGAACGCTGTGGGACCAGACTCATCGAGTTCCGTCGGACCATGAAATAAACATGAAACCTCAGCTTTGCGTCGTAGACTGTTGCTCTCGTTGCTTAGTTTAGCAATGTTATTTGCTGAGATCTGACATCAGGCGTGTCCTTCTCTCCTCTAGACTCTAAAGCCATCGTAGATGGAAACCTCAAGCTGATCCTGGGTCTGGTCTGGACTCTGATCCTGCACTACTCCATCTCCATGCCCATCTGGGAGGGCGAGGACGCAGAGGTAATGCCCAGCTGTGACCAGTGTCTTGTAAATGGAAACGCCATGTTCTTTGAGCGCTAATTCACAGAATTCCAGAGAAGCCTCTCGTTAACGGGTCGCTCTGGGCTCAACCTGAACCGCTCGCTGACCGACTGTGCTGTTGTTTGTGTTCAGGCAGAGTCAAAGACGCCTAAGCAGCGTCTGCTCGGCTGGATCCAGCACAAAGTCCCCGATCTGCCCATCACCAACTTCAGCCAGGACTGGAGGAGCGGCAAAGCGCTGGGAGCACTGGTGGACAGCTGCGCCCCTGGTACGCCGCGCTTCAGCACCGGGGTTCATGTCTGTGCGCCGGTTGACAGTGGTTTTGTGCAGGGCTGTGTCCGGACTGGGAGACCTGGGATCCAGTCAAACCAGTGCAGAATGCGACGGAGGCCATGCAGCTCGCTGACGACTGGCTGGGAATCCCTCAGGTCAGAGTCCTGCTCACCTGCACTGAGGCTCGGAGCGAAATGAGATGAAACCACTCTAAACCTTTAACTGGTTGGAAAGTCTCAGCCATCCTGTGTCAGCAGTGTCGTTTCTGTAGGGGTCAGAGGTCACAGCAGCTAGTCACACACTGACTTCCTGGCTGCTCACAGCAGAGGAAACTCGCTGAAGTTTATCTTCAAACACATGCGGGACTTTTTAACTTGGCTGTTGGTCTGTTGTCGTGTTTGTCTTCAGTCAATGAATGATATTTCCTGTCGGACGAGCTCTTGCCAGAAAAAAACAACCCCTCAGTCTGTGAACTCCACTAATTCCCCCGGATCTTAATGTATTGAATTAACATTCAGCCTTTGACATAAACTAGTTTCTGTAGCGAAGAAAATGTTGAGCTTGACTTGATTGATGACCTCAGAGTTCATTATCCTGAACTGAGTGTCCTTCAGTTCACTCGCAGCCTCGTTGCTCCACACGTGGCCCCTCTGTTACTGCACCTTTATTTATTTTTTTTATTAAAGTTGCACTGTGGATTAAACCGTGTGTGTTTGTGCAGGTGATCGCTCCAGAGGAGATCATCGACCCCAGTGTGGACGAACAGTCGGTGATGACCTACCTGTCTCAGTTCCCCAAGGCCAAACTGAAGCCTGGGGCGCCGCTCAAACCCAAACTCAACCCCAAGAAGGCCCGAGCGTACGGACCAGGTAGCCGCCTCCTCAGGCTGGTTCTGACCTGTGCTGTCTGACTTGTCTAAAGCGTCTTCTGGCTGCAGACTGTGATGGTGACCTGTTTTTCTCCACTGCAGGTATCGAGCCCACGGGAAACCGGGTTCTGCGTCCCGCTGTGTTCACCGTGGACACATTTAGTGCCGGTCAGGGTCCGGTCTCTGTGTATTTGGATCATCCAGACGGCAGCAGGCAGGAGGTACAGAACCCACCTTCCACACGTTTACGGGCTGAGCTTCTGGTTTTATAATAACAACTTATTCCAAAATAACGTGTATGTGTTAACCAGCTGAAGCCCGAGTTTAACGAGGCCAAGAAGACGTACATGGTCAGCTACGTCCCTCAGGTCATGGGACCTCACCAGGTAAAATAAAACATGCAATATGTACATTTATTTGTTTTAAAGTGATGCTTGTTTTGATCTTGGAAACTGAAGCGTCTGAGTGAACAGGTCCTGCAAAGTCGACCCTAAAGGCAGCTCTGGTTTCCTAGGTGACCGTGCTGTTTGCAGGCCAGCAGATCCCAAAGAGTCCGTTTGAGGTAAACGTGGACAAAGCTCTGGGCGACGCCTCCAAGGTCACAGTGAAGGGTCCGGGAATCGAACCCGTGGGGAACGTGGCCAACAAGCCGGCCTACTTCGACATCTACACGGCAGGTGAGAGAAATCTGACGTGAACGACTCAGTGTAAAACCATCTGTGTGTTCTGCATTCACCGTTTCTGCTCCGTCGTCTCCGCAGGGGCTGGAACCGGGGACGTGACGGCCATGATCACGGACCCTCAGGGGCACCAGAACAGTGTGGATGTGATGATGGAGGACAAAGGCGACGGCGTGTACCGCTGCACCTACCGGCCCACGCAGGCCGGCCTGCACATCGTCACCGTGACGTTTGGAGGAGTCGTGGTCCCAAAGAGCCCGTTCAGCGTGGAAGTGGGACCCGGTGAGTCCGTGAGCTTCACTTAGCGCCGATGCTTTGACGTAGCGCCCATGACGCTGACGCTGGCCTGTTTTCAGCCTGCCTGCCGTCGGCGTGCAGGGCGACGGGTCGAGGTCTGCAGCCGGCGGGTCTGAGGGTGAAGCAGATCGGAGACTTCAAGGTGGACACGAGGAAGGCCGGCAGCGGAGACCTGAAGGTGGCCGTCAGAGGACCCAGTGAGTCCGGCCTCGGCTTCTGCTGCACAGCATCAAAATGAGTACGTTTAGTTTTCCTGGAATTTCACTGATTCCCCGTCGCGTTCGTTCGCTCAGTGGGCAGCGAGGTGCCGGTGAAGCAGATCTGCAGCCAGGACGGCGTCTTCTCCTACGAGTACTCACCCAGCGCTGCAGGCAAACACACGGCCTCCATCACCTGGGGGGGTCAGCACATCCCAAAGAGGTGAGACCTGGGGGGGAACGGCCTCTAGTCTGGGCCGGAGGTCTGCTGCATCAGTGCAGGACGTTCAGGGAGTTCCCCACATTTCTGGGAAGAGAAGCCAGTGAAGGAGCCTTCGTGGCTGTGGAAGCTCCTCTGGTGAGATAATGACTTGTTTTATGGATGAGTAGCCAGACTTGGACGAGCGTCATCATTACAAGGTGATTAGTCACATTTCACAGAAGTCAAAGCACTGAATCATGGAAATCCATGGGCCGCAGGAGTTTCACCAGAAGCAGATGTCAGATCAGTTTTATTTCATCCAGTACCAGTTTGTTTGAGTGTATTTAAATGGGTCAGGGTCCCGTCAACGTGTTCACCGGGATGAGCTCTGTTTGTTTCCGAAAGATTACATCACTTTGAGTCTTGCACACATGCTTTACAGCCAAAAACTGCTGAGGATCGTGTTACAGAAGACATGTGCTTGTTTGTGCTGACAGCCTTATGAATGAGCTCATGCTGTGCTGTTTAGTTTGAATTGGTTTGACTGAACACCCCCCCCCCCCCCCCCCCCCCCCCCCCCGTCTTTCAGCCCGTTCGAGGTGGCGGTGGGACCCGAGGCCGGTCCTCAGCAGATCAGGGCCTGGGGTCCCGGCCTGGAGGGCGGCGTCGTGGGTAAACCTGCCACCTTCGTGGTGGAGTCCATCGGCAGTGACGTGGGGGTTCTGGGTGAGGAGTCGGATGAAGTCTGTGGACCCCGAACGCACCCTCCTGCTGGATCTTCCTCACCTCAGCTGCTGTGCCCTCAGGTTTCGCCATCGAGGGACCCTCCCAGGCTAAGATCGAGTGCGAGGACCGGAACGACGGGTCGTGCGACGTCAGCTACTGGCCCACGGAGCCTGGCGAGTACGCCGTCCACGTGACCTGCGACGAGGAGGACATCGAGCACAGCCCCTTCATGGCTTATGTCGTTCCAGACGACGGCACCAGCAGCCCAGAGAAGGTGAGTCTGGGTTTTATGCACGCGACTGCAGTGCTGTGACTTCTAGGACTCGGTCCAGGCAGATGAAGAACTTTGTCGGTACTCTGTTGTGGTGGTTGTAGGTCCAGGCTTTTGGGCCGGGGCTTAAGAGCGGCTGCGTGGTGAACCAACCTGCAGAGTTCACTGTCAATGCAAAGAATGCTGGGATTGGACCTCTGAAGATCACTGCTCAGGTGAGACTCAAGTCCGTGGCCTGAAAAGGAACGTGGCCAAACAGAATCGGTCTTTGCATCCACCTCTGACCCGTCCGTCCGTCTGTCTCTGTCTGTCAGCATGCTGATGCTCATCCTGTGGAGGTCAAGGTGGCGTCTAAGGGCGACGGTCTTTACGCCTGCTCCTACACGCCCGTCACTCCCCTCAAACACACTGTGAACGTCGCCTGGGGAGGAGTCAGTGTTCCCAAGAGTCCATTCAGGGTAAGCAGCCAATCCCAGCCCCCGGTTACAGCAGGCCGCGGTACGGATGGGGCAGAAAGTCTTATTGCTGTAGAACCTGGTGGTTTATTTAAAGTGGAACACGTTACAGTTCAGTCGGAGACGCTGTCGCAGCCAAAGTATGGTGCGACCAGAAAAGCTAAGAAACCTCTGATCATCATCACGTACGTTGAGGAGAGACACAGCTACTAGTTTAATCTGGAGGATGTGCTCTGATACGATATGATCAACTTGTTAACTCATTTACACAACATTTCTATTTAACTTTCACTTTTTTATGCATAATGTATAATTCACAAGGAGGAAATTCAGGCGGCTCTAGTTCTCTAAAGACTGAATGTGCCTGATGCTGGAATCAAGTTGTAATAATAGAACACAACGTCATTACTGCAGGTTTACTGTGAATGTCACTGAACCGGTCAGTGACATTAAATGGTTTGTTCTTGGCTGAAATATGCGTGTGATCAAAAACACATTTGCGGCTGTCGTCCATTTGTTCGAGTTCAATTTGTGGCTCATTATCGTCCACGCTGTAACCTCATGTCTGTGCACTGTTAACACACTGTTTGTTTTACAATCATTTAATGGTTTGCACTGTCGTCTTCACCGTGACAACTGTCCACAAACTGTAACTAACCTTTTGTTGGTTCATCTAATTTGTTTGCACTAGAAGTTCACTGTTCTGAACCTCTGATCCAAACTACAAACCCGTGGGAATCTGTAATTGAACACACTGATCCTGTTGCCAGTAAAAAGCCTCAACAAGTAAACATAAGTGAGGTTAACGCCAACTGTCCAGTAGCTGTTAACTGCTTAAAACAACAAAACAGACACAATATTCTCCTGGCACCAAATAATTTCATAGGAATTAAACCGGATAAACATTCAAATGTTTATTTTATAGGTGTGTAACTCATGAAGTTACACCTGTAGCCTACAACATAAGACGTATCCAATCTAATGCATTGGGATACGTTTAGGGAAGTTTTCCGTTTGCATGTTATGGGGGACTTGTTTTACATCCATCGTAAACTGTTCCAGTATACTGCAATGCATAGTCTTAATTACGTGATTAGTGTTTTTTTTTTTTGTTTTTTTTTTTGTTTGTTTTAAACAATGACAGACTTTTTCTGGTAACGGAACAGTTTTGATGTTTGACTTGAGGTTCAGATCAGCGACGAGCTGCTGTCGCCATAAAAGTATATGATGTCGTTCTTGTCAAATGAAAACCTTGACTGTACATGTGATGTGTATTTGTAAAAGAAAGTTAAAGTATATTTGAAGTCAATGATTTTATAACTGAACTAAAAATAGAAAGGTTTTCATTTCACAGTAAAATGCGCACTAACACTGAAACCGCCTTCAGTTTTGTGTTCACTCACATCAGCTGTCTTATTCTGTAGCTTGTTCTGATGAGTTTATGGTTTTATTAGTATGCGTGAGAAGCTGCCAATCGGCCAGTGATGTGTTCAGATTTGTGTGTGCCACTCAGGACTTTATGGGTGCCAGCGTTTTAGGAGCTGCCAAAGACTTTCCCCTCTGAGCTGCACGATGCATTGGTGCACTTGGATCATAATATTTACACCATTTTTCTTCTGTTCTGCAACAAAACATTTATTTTTTCTGGCTCCTCTGACCTATAAGAATTTGTTCCAGTCCATAAATCACTTCTGTGGGTGCAGAGAAGTTGGTGCCTGACTGAAGTGCATTATTCTGGTCTCAGGGCAGATGTGAGTGATTGTTCAGGAGGCCTGTCGTGAGCTGCAGCTGCCTGCCTGCTGCTCCTTTCCCCAACTTCAATGTTGATACAAGAGCAAGAAAGTAAACGGTCGCACCCAGCGGTGACGCATCGTATTTACATGGACATTGTAAAGCAGCCATTTTGGATCAGGGCTCATAGAACTTTTGGGTTCTAGTTGTTCTGTTGCAGTAAAACCCCATAAATACCTTGTCAATCACAACTAACAGCAGCAGAGCTGAGCTGAAACATCCCAGCCGCTCCTCCCCTAAAGTCTGAATTCACCTAATTGCAGTGGAATGACAACAGTTTCTGGACTGCCAACTTTTGTGTGAACTTCAACTTTGTTGACTTTCACACATGAATTAGCTTTGAAAACCTGCCCTGCAAGTGTGGAAACTACGTTGGCGGCCTAGACGCTGTGCTGCTTTGAATGAGATGAAGATGTCAGTGACATGAGATGTCAGTGACACCCTCCATCTCTGCAGCAGATGGAGGGTGAAGATGTAGGGGCAGCTGGCCAGGCGGTGCCCCCTGCTGTGAAGTAGGGTCCTGAAACATTATGTTTAGCTCTGGACATTGAAGACAGCTGATTTTTAATTTCTTTTATAATTTTTTTTAAATTTTTGATAAATTTAAGTTTAGATTTTAGAATATGAATTAATTTCTTTTTAGCATAAATTAAAACCATTGATTAAATCTCATTTAAAGCTTGCTATCTAGCAGGATTTTCAGAGGCTGTGTTCTTTGATCTGTTGACTTATGCATCTTAATCACAAGCTGTACTAAAAAACTAGTCAGGTAACTTCACACAATGAGAATTAATGTGGGTTTAAAATAAATTTTGACATTGACATGTTTTGTGTTGCTGATATGTTTTAATTTTTTTTTCTTGAATATGTATTCATTAATTTCCAATGACTCTGACTCTTTTCATGCTGGTAATGTAAAATCAGGTTTTTCCGCAGTAAACCAACCAAATGTAAGTTTGTTAATGATGGAAAATAAATAGAGGCATCAAATTGAGAAGATATCAAAGAGCTTCTTGTCACGTTTTGTCTAAACCCAAAAAGGGAAAATCTGAATCTCTCTGATAAAGTTGACTGTTACATACAGTAAAGGTTTATGCTCTGTAGTGTTGTTCAAGGTGAATGTGTCTGAGATGCTCATGTTCTAAATGCGTTGTACAAAATAGAAAAGCTTGGGTGGAAATTTTTATATTTATCAGTTTTTTGCAATGAGTAAAACTAAAGGTTATGCTGTATTTACACTTTTTAAAGTTTTTTTTTTTTTTTTTTATGAAGACATTGAATATTAGCGCCATAGGCTTTGTGCTACATTATACCGGTTTCTTTTAACGAATACTGACTTTATATCTCACCTACTGCTTCTAAAATAAAATGACATGTAAGTAGTAAAATGGAAGAGCAAAATGTGAAATAAGTGGCTCTCGTATGGAGCCCTGTGGGACTCCATGTTCATAGTTTGTCCAAAGACAGTGATGTCGTGTCCTGTTGGTGCTACAGGTGAATGTGGGTAAAGGCAGCCACCCCAACATGGTGAAGGTGTTTGGTCCTGGAGTGGAGAGAACTGGACTAAAGGCCAACGAGCCCACACACTTCACGGTGGACTGTTCAGGAGCCGGAGACGGTAACGGTTGAATTTCTTTAAACCCTAAGTGCAGGTTTAAGTCCCTACAATGTGTTCATATCAGCAGACCTGTGATCACAGCACTTAAATGTTGCTTCTCTTTCAGTCACACAACTGGCTTCTCTTGTTCAGTCACACAACTGACTTCTCTTGTTCAAACAAGCATTGAGCTCATGGGAACAAGATAATTGACTATAAAGATAAGAGCTTGAGTCACAGTCTGGCTAAATCTGATGCACTGGCTCAGCAAAGCAGTAAAGATGTCTTTTCATATTGAACAGTGTCATAAAGATTGCATAGAACCTCCAGTGTGGGGAACGTACAGTACCTGGAAGTGAAGGGCGTTCAGTGTGAAGATGAGCCTTGTTCAGGTGGCTCCTGCTGGACAGACTGGGGCAGCAGCAACGTTTAACACTGCCCCCATTAGGAATCTGACCTGGTTCTGTTGTCATTGTTTCCTGTTCTCTGCTGTAATTGATGGGTCAGTCATGTAGCAGGAATCTGGCTGTTTACACTAGAGTCTGAGTGTTTGTCTGTCTTTACATTGAAACTTGCATCTATTGTGAGTAAAAGAACTTGACGCTATGGAGTAAAAGCATTTTTGTTTCTTCAGGTGATGTGAGCGTTGGCATCAAGTGTGACGCAAACACAATCAGTGACAAAGAAGCCGACGTGGATTTTGACATCATCCCCAACGACAATGACACATTCACAGTCAAATACGTCCCTCCTGCTGCTGGAAGGTTCACTGTCAAAGTCCTGTTTACTGACAAGGTACACACACACACACACACACGCAGCTGGATAGTTTGGTTCTATGTTAATTAACATGTTTGCCTTTTCAATGACCTTGTCCTCGTGCAGGAGGTTCCACAGAGCCCCTTCCTCGTTAAAGTCGATCCTTCGCATGATGCATTGAAGGTCAAGGCAGAGGGTCCAGGGTTGGCTCGAGCTGGTGAGAACCACACGTCCGGTGAATAAACCAGTGTTGATGAGCATTGTGGTCTCATTTTACCACTGATGTAAACCTCTCTTCATTTTCCAGGCGTAGAGAGTGGTAAACCCACTCATTTCACAGTGTTGACTAAAGGAGCTGGAAAAGCGCCGCTGGATGCGTCATTCTCGTCTCCTGTCAAGGATTTTGAAATCATTGATAACTATGACTACTCTCAAACTGTGAAATACACACCTGTACAGCATGTACGTCAAAAACACCTACACATCTGTTATGTTAAATACCAATAAGCAGATGGTAAGCTTTGACCTGCGTGTCTGTAGGGTGAGATGACGGTCACGGTGAAGTTCGGCGGTGATCCCATCGCCAAGAGCCCGTTCACTGTCGGAGTCGCTCCGCCGCTGGACCTGAGCAAGGTCAATGTGGACAACCTGGATGGAAGTAAGGCGGCTGTAATTCTGTGCTTTAAGCTGAGAAAACCCTTTATACAACTGTTTTTAAATGCTGTTAATACTGTTTTCAGGAGTGGAGGTCGCCAAAGAGCAGCAGTTTAAAGTTGGCACCAAAGGGGCAGGAGGTCAAGGTCAACTGGAGGTGGCAGTGGTGAGTGTTAACACTTGAGGTTGTTTGAGGTTTGGGCAAAGATTCAGAGCATCTGGCTCAACCTGCTTTGTTTGTGCTTGTAGCTGAGCCCCAGTCAGCGAGCGGTGCCGTGTAAAGTGGAGCGTCAGCCCAGTAAAGCAGACGTCAGCCTGGTCCGGTACACCCCCACTGAGGAGGGGGTCCACGCTGTCAACGTGTCCTACGACGGTCACCCTGTCCCAGGCAGTCCCTTCCCTGTGGAAGCCCAGCTGCCTCCAGACCCCAGCAAAGTAGAGTAGCTTCTGTTCCTTCATGTTGATACAGAAGATGTACAAAAAATAAATAAAATGATGTCCTCCTCCAGGTGAAGGCCTTTGGGCCTGGTCTGAAAGGAGGTCTGGTGGGGAATCCAGCAGAGTTCACCATCGACACCAAAGGTGCTGGCACTGGAGGTTTGGGCCTAACGGTTGAGGGCCCGACGGAAGCCAAGATCGAGTGTTCAGACAACGGCGACGGGACGTGCTCCGTCTCCTACCTGCCCACCGAGCCTGGCGACTACCTGGTCAACATCCTGTTTGAGGACGTCCACATCCCAGGCTCGCCCTTCAGGGCTGACATCCAGATGCCCTTCGACCCCACCAAGGTGGTGGCGTCTGGGTTGGGCTTGAAGGGAGCCAAGGTAAGACGGGACGGATCAAATACTGACTGGACTGAATTGGGAGTGTTCTGTGGAATGAAGGGCATAGTAGAAAACGGATTCCAAAATGTGAGCCATTACTGCATTTGTTCAGGTTGGAGAGACCAGTGTGGTGAACGTGGACTGTTCTCGGGCTGGACCGGGCCAGCTCACCTTGGAGGCAGTGCCGGAGTCCACCTCAGCCAGTCCGACCGGTGCCGCTCTGGGCTCAGGTAACATCAGTCCTGAGAAAGAATGTCAAATCTGACACTGGATTTGTACTGAACCCAAACTACTGAACCTGTTCAGGAGTTAAAGCTAAAACCCAGGTGGTGGACAACAAAGATGGAACCTACACTGTTACCTACGTGCCCCTGACCTCCGGCATGTACACGCTGCTTCTCAAGTACGGCGGCGCGGCCGTTCCTGGTTTCCCCACCAGGGTGAAGGTGGACCCTGCCGTCGACACCTCAGGGGTCAAAGTGTTTGGACCCGGAGTTCAGGGAAAAGGTGCCGAATGATCAGAGACGCCTGTGGATATAAAAGACTCATTAATAAAGCGGCTGATATTAAACGCTAAGCTCCAACTAGTGAACATGCTCTGCCCTCGTGTTTCCAGGCATTTTTAGAGAAGCCACTACAGAGTTCACAGTGGATGCTAGTCCGTTAACCCGGCGGGGAGGCGACCATGTGAGGGCGGAGGTCAGGAACCCGTCTGGAGCACTGACGGACTGTTTGCTCACCGACAAGGCCGACGGGACCTATGCTGTGGAGTACACTCCGTTTGAGAACGGTAACACAACCACCGATGTGCAGTAAAACTATGGTGATCCGCTGAACTTCATGCTTCACTGTGAAGTTGTCCTGTTGACGGCGTTCGTCTTGGTGCGTTTCAGGCGTCCACAGCGTCCATGTCCTGTACGACGACACGCCTGTTCCCAAGAGCCCCTTCAGGGTGTCTGTGTCAGAGGGCTGTGACCCCAGCAGGGTCGTAGCTACTGGCCCCGGGCTCCAAGGAGCGTTGACTGAGAAGCCCAACAACTTCAACATCATCACAAGGTACTGTTTTCATCTTAAAGGTGGAACCCGCTGTCACTCCTCCTCAATCCCAACCTGAAACCTCTCACTGTGCGTCCTAACAGAGGAGCGGGCGTCGGCGGCCTCGGCATCACTGTGGAGGGTCCGTCAGAGTCAAAGATGTCCTGCAAAGACAACAAAGACGGCAGCTGCAGCGTGGAGTACGTTCCTCTCACCCCTGGTGTCTACGACGTCAACATCATGTACGGAGGAGAGCACATCCCCGGTGAGGCTGGATCCAGACTTCACTTGTTTGAGAGGCTCGTTATTCTGTTAATGTTAAAAAGATGTTGACTTTATTGGCTGATAAAAGACGTGTTGAGTGTTTCAGTACTATGTTCTAAAGATGTGGTTGAAATTAATGGGTTCAGGTAAAAAGCCGCATCTTGGTTTATTTAACTGAATTCAGCATGTTTCTTGTCTAACACCTTTCATGGACGTCTGTCGTCTGCAGTGATTGGAATGAAAACGGTCATATGAAGTGAGGATCAACTAATGCTGACGTTGGGACATTTTCCAATCTCTTGTTTTTTCCTGTCCATCATTTGCAGGAAGTCCATTTAAGGTCCCAGCAAAGGATGTGGTGGACCCCAGTAAGGTGAAGGTGTCTGGTCCTGGTGTGGGGTCCGGCGTCCGCGCCAACATCCCACAGTCCTTCAGTGTGGACTGCAGGAGGGCGGGCGTGGCCCCGCTGTCTGTAGCCGTCACCGGTCCTAAAGGCGTCGTTGAGCCTGTGGAGGTGAAGGACAACGGAGACGGAACTCGCACGGTGTCGTACATGCCATCGATGGAAGGTCCGTATTCTGTCGCAGTCAAGTACGCGGACGAGGACGTCGCCCGCAGGTACAGGACAAAGCTGTTATGCACATTTGTGGTCACCCCTTCTAGAAACTGTGGCATCTGTTGTCGTGGAGCGTTTGTTTGCACTAACTGTTGGATCCGTTCAGTCCCTTTAAGTTTCGGGTTCTGCCCACTCACGACGCCAGTAAGGTACGAGCCAGTGGGCCCGGGCTGACCAGCGGCGTCCTCGCCAGCCTCCCTGTGGAGTTCAGCATCGACGCCAAGGACGCAGGCCAGGGCCGGCTGAGCGTCGCCATAACGGTCGGTCCACACCCTGCAGTCAGACGAGGGAAGCGATCAATGCTTGTCTCTTAAACCCCCTTTTTTCTTGTCGCTCCATCTCAGGACCAGGATGGAAAATCCAAGCAGCCCAGTATCCATGACAACGGCGACGGGACATATCAGGTGTCTTACATCCCTGACCGCACTGGTCGTTACACCATCGTCATCAAGTACGGCGGCGACGACATCCCTCTGTCGCCCTACAGAGTCCGTGCTACAGCAGCCGGAGACGCAAGCAAATGCACCGTCACCGGTCCGTCACTGCTCATGATTGGATGTTAGAACCGTGATACAATGAAAGGGTTCATTAATACAGATGTGGCCTTTGAACAAACCCCCTCAGGTCCTGGTGTGGGTCCCACGGTGGCGATAGGCGAGGAGCTCGGCCTCGTGGTCAACACGAAGGGTGCTGGGAAGGGGAAGGTGAGCTGTGTGGTGGTTCAGCCCGATGGCAGCGAGGTGGAGGCCGAGGTGCTGGAGAACGAAGACGGCACCTTCGACATATTCTACACCGCCCCCGCCCCCGGAAACTACGTGATCTACGTCCGGTTCGGAGGAGAAAACATCCCACGCAGTCCCTTCAAAGTCGTGGTAAGGAGCGGGGGATGCAAAATCGTCTGTGGGGATCCCAAATGTTCACGTGTGCTGCATTGATATGTGGCGAGTTCCTTGTTCCAGGCGGTCTAATGTAAAGAGTGGTGCTCGCCACACATGGAAACAAAGGCTAGAGTGGAAACGTGTGTGTGTGTGTGTCCCTGTGTGTCTGTGTGTGTCGACATGTTGATGCTTACTGTCGTCTCTCCAGGCCACTGACGAGGTCCCAATAGTTCAAGAACAGACCTCGCGACAGGACATGGCCGCTCCCCCTGGAGCTGGGTTCCAGCCCTGGGTACTCCTGAACACCTGCGCACACACACACACACACACACACACAGCTTCTGCAGAAGCAGTACTTTATGATTTGCATGAAATGACCTTGGGACAAGTAGTTGTACAGGAACACACAATGGTTTCCTCTGTTGCAGGTGAATGGCTGCTGGTTACAGTCCAATCTCTCTCTCTCCATCTTAAAGCATAGCTGCTCTCCTGCTTCGCATCCCCGTGTCCTCTCTTCTGTCATATCAAGCATTTGTGACCTGTTTGACACAGAGCACAGGCGTTGGGGTGTGACGTGGTTCTGTTGTGCTTCTTTCCTCCGCAGCGGTGTGGCAGTGGTGGTCTTTCTCACTTTCTCTCCCCCCTCTGCACCTTCCATCGCTATGGCTGCTTCACAGAATTGAAAATCACCTTTTCTGCTGCACTACACTTCCCAGGATTCCACTGGATGCAGCAGCATGTTTCTGGAAATGGGAGACGAGGATGTCGACTTTAGTGTCTGAGGTCTCACCTCCTGTTGGCGTCTGTCTCCTCTAGGTGACGTCTGACGGCTACAAGCCAGTGAGCAGCAGCGTTAACGGCAGCGGCTTCAAACCCTTCGACATGGTGATACCGTTCTCCTTCAAGAAGGGACAGATCACTGGTGAGGCAGGCAAACATCAGATTGTGCCTGTAGATCTGTTTGTGCTGGGTGGTTTAACCATCTATGTGTCTGTAGCTTTTCTCATCGTAATAATTATAAGATGACCATTTTCTTTCCAATAAACCCCTGTCATCGTTTTGTCTTCCAGGGGAGGTGCTGATGCCTTCAGGTAAATCAGCTCAGCCGCTGATCACCGATAACCTGGACGGGACGGTGACGGTGCAGTACTCGCCCACTGAGGCCGGCCTCCACGAGATGCACATCAAACACAACGGCGCACACATTCCAGGTCAGTTCAGAGGACGCTGGAGCTATGACACTGCAGCCGGTTCGGCTCTGATGTGTTCAGTCTGATTGGTTGTGTGTTGCAGAGTCTCCTCTTCAGTTCTACGTGAACCACATCAGTAGCCCCAGCGTCACTGCCTACGGTCCTGGTCTGAGCTACGGCGTCGCCAACAAACTGGCCACGTTCACGGTCTACACTGAGGATGCCTCTGAAGGTATTGATTATTGTTGGCCTGTGTGTGTGACTGGGAAGTTTGTTTACTGAGCGTCTGTTCATCCAGGAGGCCTGGACTTGGCCATTGAGGGTCCCTCTAAAGCGGAGATCAGCTGTGTGGACAACAAGGATGGGACCTGCAGCGTGAGCTACCTCCCCGTCCTCCCTGGAGACTACAACATCCTGGTCAAATACAACAGCGAGCACATTGCCGGCAGCCCCTTCACGGCCAGGATCACGGGTCAGAACGCACGCCTGGGCCTCAGTCCTGCATTATGAACTGACTCTCGTTCAAACAAAACAAATGTGATGATGCTGATTCCACTGAACCGTCTTTTTTCAGAGGACAAACAGCGGCGCTCTCAGGTCAAACTGGGCTCAGCAGCAGATTTCTCCCTGGACATTCAGGAGACGGACCTCAGCGTCCTGACGGCCAGTATCAGGTCACCGTCGGGACGGGACGAGCCCTGCCTGCTGAAGAGAATGCCCAACAACCACATCGGTAACACGGTCACACTTAAATGACTGTTCTATGGTTAAGTTTCATGGTTTTCACCATCTTGTCTGTTTTTTTTATTTCCTTCCACCACCAGGTATAAGTTTTATCCCTCGAGAGGTGGGTGAGCACCAGGTCAGCATCCTGAAGAACGGCCGTCATGTGGTGAACAGTCCCATCAGCATCATGGTCGTGCAGTCGGAGATCGGAGATGCCGGTCGGGTGAAGGCTCACGGCGACGGCCTGGTGCAGGCAACGACCTTCAACAACGCCAGCTTTGTGGTGGACACGCGGGAGGCCGGTCAGTACGCGTTAGCACTAACAGTCAGGAGGGCGGCTCGTGGGGGCTCATGTGGCGCTGTTCGCGCAGGCTATGGAGGACTGGCCCTGTCCATCGAAGGTCCCAGTAAGGTGGACATCCAAACAGAAGATATGGAGGAGGGCACGTGTAGCGTCACCTACTGTCCCACTGAACCCGGAAACTACATCGTGTCCATCCGCTTTGCTGAGGAACACGTCCCAGGTACAAAATGTAATAACGGAGTATCTGTTTCAGTTAAAAGGTTAGAAATAAGCACGTGAAGAGATTTGGTGGTGTCTGAACAGGAAGCCCGTTCACCGTGCGGGTCACCGGAGAGGGTCGTATCAGGGAGAGCATCACCCGACGACAGAAGGCTGCCTCTGTGGCCAGTGTGGGCAGCGTGTGTGACCTCAGTCTGAAGATACCAGGTACACATTCACACGCCTCTACTCACTGATCTGAGACCTGTGACCATGTGTGGGTGGGACAGGCTCAGTCTCCCTGTGTCTTTACAGCTGATGTTCCTGTTTTCTTTTAGTCTTTACAATTCTTGTCCTGTTTTATTCTTTACCTTTTACTTGTGATCTCCTTTCCACTGTTCCCTCTCTCTAATCCTTCTCTCCCTCCAGTGAGCTGGTTCCTCCTGGTCTTGTCTCCTCGGCCTCTCTCTTCCTCTGTCTTCCGCTCCTGCTGCTCTCTCTGGTGGTCTGGAGCGTCCAGTCACCAAACAGTCTCTTCCTCTGCTGTCGTTGGGGATCGGAGCCTCTCTCCACGTGTCCGCCTCATCTCTGGCCTGTCTGGTCTGGTGCTGGCGGGTCGAGCCAGGGGTGTTTGGGTCGTTCATACCCGCAGCCCGTTACCTGGCGACAGGGAGGAGGGTGCGTTGTAGGTCCCTGTGGGCAGTAACGTAGTCGGCAGTGGCAGGTTTGCAACATGACATGCACGGATCCTTTTGTTTCCATCAACTACTACTTGTTTTACTTTCCTGTTTTTTCACCCCCTTTAGAATCTTCATGGCTGTTGGGCTTTCAAATATGAACCTCAGACATCTGACTCGCCTTTCGTACGTACAGTGAAGTATCCTGTTGTTTGCAGCAATAGACCTGCAGGACGTCACTGCCGAGGTCACCTCCCCCTCTGGAGCCAGGCACCCTGCTGATCTGGAGGCCGTGGGGAACAACACGTACTGCGTGCGCTTCGTTCCCAAGGAGATGGGCGTTCACAGTGTGAGCGTGCGCTACCGCGGCGTTCATGTGCCGGGAAGTCCCTTCCAGTTCACGGTGGGGCCGCTGGGAGAGGGCGGCGCCGCCAAGGTGAGAGTAGGAGGTCTGGGACTGGAGAGAGCCTTCGTGGGAGAGCCAGGTACACGCCAACGCCCCGTCCTCACATCTGAATCACATGAACTTTATTGAGGACGTGCTTAAAGTCGTGTTAAAATTCCCTGCAGCTGAGTTCAGTGTCTGGACGAGGGAGGCGGGGGCCGGGGGTCTGTCCATCGCGGTGGAGGGACCCAGCAGGGCAGAGATCTCCTTCGAGGACCGCAAAGATGGGTCGTGTGGCGTCTCCTACATCGCTCAGGAGCCCGGTAGCGGCGAAAACGCGACACACCTGCTCAGACTGATTAAAGCCGGCTCTGGTGCCTGACGCTGCCTCTCTTCCAGGCGACTATGAGATCTCCGTGAAGTTCAACGACCAGCACATTCCCGACAGCCCCTACCTGGTTCCCGTCGTGGCTCCTGTGAACGACGCCCGCCGCCTCACTGTTAGCGGTCTTCAGGTGAGGCATGAGCAGACACCTCCACACCGCTGCCTTGAAAAGGGGCTCTGTGGCACAGTTGCATAAAATGAGCTGAAAGACAGATTTCCATAGGTGCTCGGCTGGTTTCATTTTCATTTTTTTTCAAGAAAAACTACTGATTAAACATGGTTTTGAAATGGAGGAAGTATTTTTGGAGCAACGCTTCCACCGCCACAGACTGCAGCCTATGGAGTTTTAAACAGTGAAGTCTGTATCAGTTGAACCCTTTCGGTCTTATGCAACTGGCCTCAGGATGTGACCACAGCCAAGCAAAGGAACCGTTTCAGGGTCAGTATTTGGGCCTGAGACGTTCTCATGATGCATCGGTTTCAGCAAAGGGAAAATAAAATAGTCTGAGCAAAAACTGACATTAATTATTTGGGCTCCAGCTCTAATTATTGTCAGATTTTGAACTGGCTAATTTTACTGGTCCTAGGATCCTTTGCCTGGTTCTGGTCCTCTCTCCTTTTGTCTGGTGTGGAAATGCTGGTGTTTCTCGTGTTTCATTTAAAGGCTTCTAACAGCTTCATCATTGTTTGCGTAACTGCAGAAGACTGAGATGAGCCTTATGCCTTCATTAAAAGAACTGACCAAAGACCGAATGCTGTTGTATTGTACACAAGGTCTAATAACAGCTTGGTTTGTCCACCAGAGAGCAGTAGACGCTGCTGTAGACAAGTGTCATTATCCCCTCCACCCATAATGTGGTGCTGCACCAACTTTGACGACATTAAGGGATTGTTGTACCATCTGCCATAAAAGAAGTACTTTGAAGCATTCCCTTATTTCCCTCCCTGTTAACTTGCATGTTCATGGGCAGGAGTCTGGTCTGAAGGCGAATCACCCAGCATCCTTTGCAGTGCGTCTAAACGGAGCACAGGGTAAGATGGAGGCCAAGGTCCACAGCCCCTCTGGAGCTCTGGAGGAGTGTGTGGTCACAGAGCTGGAGAAAGGTTCGTCATGAGTCGCTGCCCGGCCTCTACTCTCCAACAGGACCCCGCTGGCCTCCTGTAACCAACCCTCTGTTCTGTCCTCTAGACAAGTACGTGATCCGTTTCATCCCCAGGGAGAACGGCGTCCACTTCGTTGACGTCAAGTTTAACGGCGCTCACATCCCAGGAAGTCCGTTCCAGGTCCGAGTGGGGGAACCGGGGCAGCTGGGAGACGCCAGCCTGGTGTCTGCGTATGGACCTGGACTGGAAAAAGGCACAACAGGTCAGTGTGTAGGTCAAGGTAGAAATACGCCATTATACATTATGTATCACTGGATGTCAAGTTGAGCCTTTCATGACTGGACAGGAAGGTTGGAAGTCGATGCGGAACAGATTCAGAAATCCAGATCTGTACATTTGTGCCTCTGCCATTCGCGAACAATGCTTTTTGATCGATATCTTTCAGGTTCCCAGTCAGAGTTCATCATCAACAACACTAAGGCGGGTCCTGGAGCCTTGGCCGTGACCATTGAGGGTCCGTCCAAGGTGAAGATGGACTGTCAGGAGGTGCCAGAGGGCTACAGGGTGCACTACACCCCCATGGCCCCTGGAAACTACCTGGTCAGCATCAAGTACGGAGGCCCCAACCACATCGCTGGCAGTCCCTTCAAGGCCAAGGTCACGGGTAAGAGGCGGGTCTCTGTCAGTGTCCAGCAGCACAGACAGCAGGCTGAGATGATTAAAGCGGTTGACTGTTTCTCTCCAGGTCCTCGACTGGTGAACGTGACCAATGCCAGCGAGATGTCGACCCTGACCGTGGATCCTGTGGTACAGGCGGCCAGCAGCAGTTTGGTCCAGAGCCTCATGCCCTGGATGGGTGACTCTGACGCCAGCAAGGTGCAGAGCCGCGGTCCTGGCCTGAGCCGGGCCTTCGTGGGTCAGAGGAGCAGCTTCTCTGTCGACTGCAGCAAAGCTGGTGAGACGCACGCTCCGATGCTGCCGTCCTGATCCGCTTGTAGCAGTCACTGATGTCTCCCCTCCTGCAGCTACGCTTAGCTCACATACTGAACGTCTCCTCCCGTGTGTTTTATCCTCCCCCAGGTAAGAACATGCTCATGGTGGGCGTGCTCGGTCCTCAGGTCCCCTGTGAGGAGGTGCTGGTCAAACATGCGGGGAACCTGCAGTACAACGTCAGCTACCTGCTGAAGGAGCGGGGCAACTACGTCCTGGTGGTGAAGTGGGGCGAGGACCACGTCCCGGGCTCCCCCTTCCAGCTCTCCGTCCCCTGAAGCACTGAGAACCAGTCCTCCACCATTGGGCATCCCTCTGAACGGGAGCGGAAACATGGCACTGAGAACAACCAGTCAAATCCAGTAAAAGCCTTAACAAACCCTTTAGGGCTGATTTAGTTTTCACATTAAGTATTTTAGGGGTTTTCTGCCTTTCTGCAAAATGCTCTGGAAAAATAAACTGGACTCATTTGAATAGACACGTACTTGAGTGGTTGGTGTGGGAGATGTAAATAGAACGGTGGGAAATGTGCCACCCAGGTTATTATTGACTGGTTATTATTGGTGACCTTTGCACTTGACACACACTTTCTAGTGAACTAGAGATTGATAGTTTTAAATAAGAATTTAATCTGCACATCTCCAATTATAGAACTGGAATTAGAAAATAAGTGGATCTACACTACACAACCTAATCTTTCACGTTACACTAGGATCCGGGTGAAAGGGACGAGCAGCTGCTGTTTTGAATCCTTGAGTTTATTGTAGGCAGTAAAGGATAATTAACTGGATTGGATTCTGTCGCTGATGTTTGTGTGATGAACTAGTGCCAAACTGTACAACTACTGATTTCCATAGATGCCAATGGCTTTTGAAGCTGCCTTGAGATCTTTTCCTGCGCTCCACTCTTCTGTTCAGTGTCACTGTTGGAATTGGTTTGTATAAATCTGAGGATTCTGTCTTTGTCTTACCTGGAAGTTGTCTGATTTTTGTATAAGGGGTAAAACATACTGTAACTGTCATTTTGTATTTGGGATGAGGTGTTTTAATGTGAAACTTAATCTTGCAATGATGTACATTTGATAATTAAACTCAACTGGAAATAAGTATCGGCTTCATTGTCATTTGTTGAATTTTATTTCCTCCTTTTCCTTGAAGACGACTCCAATTCACAAGTGAATAGAGAATTGTGACGTCTCTACCACCAACCGTTAATAATTGCCAGAGTTACATGTAATAATTAGCTCAACTCGACTCTCTGCTTCATTAACTACTGGAAACGTTTCCACAGTAACGGTGCGTTCAAGTGGTCCAGGTTCAGGTGAAGCTCAGGAAGCAGCCAGTGATTAAACGCTATTAGTGAAATCCCTGTAATACTGCAGCTGATGGATGCAGGTTATTAGCTGCAAATAAATATTAAAATGAAAGATCCAGGTGTAAATTGATTATTGAGAATGTGTTGTCTTGCTGAAGTGTGTGTGTGTGTGTGTGTGTGTGTGTTCACTAACACTAGTCTGCCTTAATGTGTAACCGAGTGTGTGTCTCTCATGTTTCCCTGTGTTAGTGTTATCTGATCCATGGCCCATTAGCACAGCACATACACCAGCTCAGCGCTGCACAGGACACAGCAGAGGTAGGTCAGCGTATGTTTGATACCTGCGTTAGGACGTATTTAACTTTTAATGAACGAAATGCATAGTTTCTTACAGCGGAGATGAATCCTTGTCCTAAGAGCGTTTCTAACCAGACACTCATGATACAGAAGGAAATGTCCCCAGAATACGACAGGAAGCCTCTAATGATCTTTTGAAGTTTTATTTGTAAGAATTTGTCCATCTTCATCTGACATAAGCTGTTTTTGATGTAAGATCATGTAAGTAAATTCATGGTTGTCAAAAAAAAACTGTTGGTTAATGTTGGAAAAGCTCAGTGTCGTTGTTCACCTGGCTGCAGATCCACCGTTCAAATATGAGCCTTTAGGCTCCAAAGATTCTCCTGTTTCGAGGCAGTATTTCTCCCAGCATCCGTCTCTCACCGGTCGACCCTGTCCTGTTACAGCGGTTCCTGACCCTCTGACTGTGGAGATGCGGTACCTGCTGACCACCCAGAGCCAGGGCTGCTACAGGGAGCAGATCCAGAAGGAGATGCTGACCCGTCTGGCCTGGAGGAGCCGCTACGCCAGCCTCTACCCGTCCTGTTCGCTGCCTCAGCAGCTCAGCAGGGAGCCGCCGCCGCCCGCTGACCCCAGGTCAGCCAGCGCGTTCAGGGAATCACTGGCTCATTATGGGTCAGACACCATGTGTGTCCAGGCTGAGCTTTAACTTCACTACTGATGTCCTCAGGCCTGTCCTGCCTCCTCCTGCCAGGACAGAGGGGGGGCAGAGCCACCTTCCTCCTCCTCCTCATCCTCCTGCCAGGACAGAGGGGGGGCAGAGCCACCTTCCTCCTCCTCATCCTCATCCTCCTGCCAGGACAGAGGGGGGGCAGAGCCACCTTCCTCCTCCTCATCCTCATCTTCCTCCTCCTCATCCTCCTGCCAGGACAGAGGGGGGGCACTGCCACCTTCAACCTCCTCATCCTCATCCTCCTGCCTTGTCTGAGGAAGGAGACGAGAAGCTGACTGACACCAGCATCATGAGGCCCGCGTCTCCACAGACCAGGCACACTCTCTATCAGGACTCCTCTCACCATGTACGCATCACGTTCAAACTTGAGACAACACCAGTGCGTTTCTTCCACTTTGCACTGATTTGACGGGCGCTGTGTTCAGGGGAGAGGACGGAGTCTGTACCTGCAGAGACGTGGTCGGATCAGACCCGAGGAGAGGTTCCAGTTCCCCCTGCTGTCGTCCTGGGAGTACGGATGGAGGCTGGGTGAGTTGGTGTGTCCTCTGCACACGCACGCACGCACGCACACACACATACATACACGCACGCACGCACACACACACACACGCATACACACACACATGCACGCACACATACACACACACACACACGCATACACACACACGCACACACGCACACACACACACACACACACACACACAGGCAGACCTTGTCTGTCGCCCACAGGAGACTACTCCCTGAACTACAGAACCCCGTCCTGCGCGCGGTCTCCGGTGGTGAAGAACGCTTTCTACGCCCGCAACGGCGTGTTCCACAGCGCGTCCGCTACCGACGCGCTGGGCTGAGCGTGCGACTCCAGTGGTTACAACATCTGTTTGCTCTGAATCCTATAATCTGTCCTAATGTGAAAACTCTGGTTTTTGTTCTAGTTCATTATGTTGACTGTGACTGTGTCTGATGCTAAATAAAGCTGAGTTTAAAGCGTTGCTCATGAGAATGTGACGCTGTGAACCCAGCGTGTGGAGCTGTAAGGTTAAGTGTGTGACAACCTGATAGGACGGTGGATAATTAATGAGCTGGCATCAGTCTCTGCACCCGATCCTGAGCTGCTGGAGGAAATGTTTCTAATCATGACACTCTGACACTCGTCCCGTTACGTTTCCTCTGGAAGCTTCTGTTACTGTTACACAAACTACAATCTTATTTCATGTTAAACAGTCACTATATGAATATATACATTACACGCAGGGATTTCAGTGTGGTGTAAGTTTTTCTGTGAATATTAATGTTTTTAAAACCACATTCAAGAATAATAAACAGAGAACTGTTGACTGTGACTCATTTATTATAGTGTAAAAGTTCAAAACAGGCTTAAATGACTTGAATTCTAAACCATAGAACCATCACTGCACCCGTGCTGTTTTCTGAGGCTCATGTGGAGAAGATGAGGAAGCCGGTGAAGAGATGGGTGGCACTGTTCTGGTTCATGGCCAGGTTGGTGTGTGGCGTCGCCTGCAGCGATACGGTGTCTCCCACCTCCAGCTCCAGCAGCGCGGAGCCGGAGGAGACCACGAAGCCCTTGAAGTGGTCGCACTGCGCCATGTGCACGAGGCTGCCTTTCATCAGGTTCACGCACACCTGCACGCGAGCACAGCGCCGCGTCAGACGGCGGCGGGAGAAGCAGGCGCTCAATACGTGTTCCCCACCTGCACGTTTGCACTCACTCTGTTCTTGGCTGATATGTGGTAGGTGAAGAAGTAGACGCCCCTCACGCTGCAGGTGAACATGCCGCTCTCCAGACGTTCCCCCTGAAGCTCCGACTCCAGCTCCGGCAAAATCTCCCTGTGGGCAGATTCAGGAAAACGGGTCAAAGATGTGAAGCTGCTGCTCTGACTCCGCACCCGCGCTCTCGGCGACGGCTCCGACCTGTTGAAGGCGAGGTTCGCGTTGAGTTCTGGCCTTTGTGTTAAAATGCATTTCCTGGAGAAGTACATCCTCTGCAGCGACGAGTCGATGAAGGGTTTTCCCCTCGCTCCCGTCTGTCCCACAGGTCCCGCAGGTCCCGGCAGACCCACGTCCCCCTTCAAGCCGGGCCGGCCGGGGGGGCCCCGCATGCCGTGCTGCCCCTTCTGGCCTTTGACGGAGTGAGCGGACTCACCTGAAGAGGGTCAGTGCAGCATGAATGTCTGACAGAGTTTAAAGGCAACATGTGGTTTCTACCAATTCATATGGATGTTTGAGACAAGCCCCAGTGTCAGACACTGTGTTACACACGTTCTCCTTCTAATCGATGCCAGAGTCATAGTCCAGATTCAGCTTTGATCAGCGTTCTCTCAAATCAAACGTGTGTAAACTCACCTGCGTCCCCTTTGTCTCCTTTGGGGCCGTCGGGGCCGTTGGGCCCGTGGGTCCCTGGGACCCCAGGAATCCCCGGCACGGCTCCACACGTCTGCGAGGTGATGGGGGCGACGTGGAGCAGGAGCAGCAGCAGAGCGGCGCTGCGGCGCATCCTCTGGGGAGCCTGCACACACACGCAGGAAGCCACTGATCATGAATCCAAACACAGTTTACGGTTCAAGCCTTGTGAGGATCCACACGTCCAAACCAGCGCTTTGCATAAAGAGTTATCGTCGCCTTTTGCTGCATTTAGGGTCCGGTCTCACCATTTGCAGGTTCTCGTGCTGCCGAAGAGCGAAGCTGAAGATCGGTCCCGCTTCACGGCCGCAGCAGCAGCTCAGACAGAATGAATCCAGGAAGTGAAAGCGTGGGACGGATGGTTCACTGCAGGAGGTGACACCAAGGTCAGCTGCTTCTCTGCAGTCTCTTCTTTCTCTCAGTCGCACAGTTTTGTCTTTACCTGCAACAACAACTTATAAAGACAAAAAACTCTAAATGTGATCTGCTTAAACAGTGTGTTTTTACTTCCTAAATAAAAGAGACACAATCAGTACAGACCTTCTGCAGGAGGTCCAGTTTACAGCGAGAAGGAACAGCACAGCTCGTCATGTTAGTCTTTAAGTCTATAAGTCTGTGAGTGTAGTAAGTCTCAGAATGTTTCAATGATTAACTGCATATTTTCCAACACAGCACTTCCACATCTGCTTCTTCATTTCAACGACTAATTGCAGATTCTTGTGTGAAAATGGTCATTTTCATCTTTTGCTGACGCGCTGTAATAAATAAAGAAATCTGATAAAGCAAATGTTTCAATCTGAGGAAGTGAAGATTCTGAGGCGTCGCCAGGAAGAACTCCACCCGATGAAGAAATGATGATGAAGCATCATTGAATCTTCTAGTCCTTATTGACGCTGTGCTGTTTTTTAATCCGAGCTTCCTGTTTTCCCGGCAGCGTCTTAACCTCAGTCTGGACATTGGTATCTGTTCCACAAAACATTTAATTCCAAGGCATCTAAGAGTTTTAACAAAGCGCTGATGTGTATTTTTGAATAATCGCATCCTGTGGAATTTGCCAGGTCGTCGTTTTCATATCTGACGCTCTGATCTGCTGTCGTTCTCTTTATTTGGATTCTTCCCTTTACCTGCACAGCTTCCAGCAACTGCTCGAGTCATTATGAGACAAAGTCAATATAGAATAATGCGTTGAACCTGCCACTTTAATGTGCACTGATTGTAAAACCTCTACTGGAGAGAGGACGTTCGAGGGCTCGATGCTCTGGTGATGATGTAGAGAGAACGAAGGTTTGAGCCTGAGCCGCCAGACGTCTGTGGGCCCAGCGTCCACGCGCTTCCAGGCTTAGATCACCTTTGTACACAGGAACATCTGGTGAACATCTGCCCGTCAACTGAGCTGGTACAAATGCAACCAGTCTGCACTGATCAGTTTATTAGGGTTTATTTCACTGGCAGAAACAACATGAAATACACAGAATGGAGTCGGAGAAATGAAACTCTTTTATTGTTTTCAGATTTATTAGACAAAATTACACTTTAAACCTGATCTGTGTTAAAACTGGGACCGTGAGCGGCAGCGGTTCCGTCCTCAGTGCGCGCGCAGCAGGAAGCCGGAGAAGATGCTGAAGCCCTCGCGCTTCCCCGTCATCCCTGCGTAGTCCTTGGTCTCCAGCCACAGCTCCTGCTCCCTGGACACGTACACGGCCAGTCCTCCCGACGTCACCTGGAGACACAGGCGGACGCTGAGTGCCGGGGCCTCGCACGCCGCGTTTCCTGCCCGTTCCTACCTGTCTCCTGCTGCTTCGGGTGTCGCAGAAGGACGTGACCTCAGCGCCGTCCAGTTTCAGCAGCACACACAGTTTGTTCACTGTGGAGGCGTGGAACACGAAGTAATACGTTCCTGGGACGCGGCACCTGCAAAGTCATGAACGACATCAGGGGGAAGAAGAGGCGGCCGCTCTCACCCGCTCTCACCCACTCTCACCCACTCTCACCCACTCTCACCCTCTCTCACCCGCTCTCACCCGCTCTCACCCGCTCTCACCCACTCTCACCCTCTCTCACCCTCTCTCACCCTCTCTCACCCACTCTCACCCGCTCTCACCCTCTCTCACCCACTCTCACCCGCTCTCACCCGCTCTCACCCACTCTCACCCTCTCTCACCCGCTCTCACCCGCTCTCACCCGCTCTCACCCGCTCTCACCCTCTCTCACCCACTCTCACCCACTCTCACCCGCTCTCACCCACTCTCACCCGCTCTCACCCGCTCTCACCGGAAGCGCCCTGTTTCCGTGTCGTAGTCGTTGTTGATGTTGGTGATGACGTTGGTGAAGCGGATGACGCTGCCGACGGCCGGGAACTCGGACGTCCCTCTGGCCACGCTGAACGCCGCCTTCTGCTGAACTCCAGCACTTCTGAGGAGACAGCACAAAGCCTTGGTTTGCCTTTATGTCCTCTGTCCCTCCACGCTCCCAGCGGGGGGTCGCCCGCGCTCAGACTTTTCCAGATGCTGCTCTGACGCGTTTCCTGTGCGTTCTGAAGGCATGTTGCGTTGTCGGAGCTCGTACCCGTATTCTCCGGGTGGTCCTGGAGGTCCGGTCACCCCGGGGTCCCCAGGTTCACCCGGATCCCCGCTCTCACCACGTTTACCGTCGAAGCCCTTGGGCCCCGGCTCCCCTCTCTCCCCCCTGTGTGGCCCAAAGCCGTCCGCCCGCACCACTCCTGGAGACACCGCGCACAGAACGCATTCAGCATCTCAGGCCTCTGGAGTCAGAGTGGCGTTAGCGTAACTGAAGTGAAGCAAGCAGCACTGCATGCATTTGAAAATAAGAGCGAGTTACAACTATTTCATGGCCTCTGCTAAACCCGGAGCAGGTCTGTCAGATACCTGACTCTCCTTTCTGGCCTTTCTCTCCATCACGACCATCTCTGCCCGGCATTCCAGGAATACCTGAGCATGAAGATGTACATGATCAAGAAATAATAATAGACTTGCACAAAACAGAGCTACAGCCACATGGACACACGCAGCAACACACACCTGGGATCCCAGGCATCCCTCCTGCTGGGCAGGTCTCCATGGCAACAAGTGGGGTAACAGTCAGCGAGAGCAGGGCCCCGAAAAGAAGAAACCGAAGATGTAGCATGATGAAGAGCCTGAGAGGGAACAAGAAGCAGGAGGGAAAGGGATTCCAGTAGTAGGTGGAGAAGGAAAATGAATAGAAAGATAAGAGATGAGGCAAGAAAACGTGAAGAGATGAGGAGAATCTGATCTAGTTACTATAATTAACGTACACAGCGATTGTTCTATTAAAGTAAAAATACAACTCACCCAGAGAGGATAAAATTAAGCAACTACAGGGAGCGGGAGTCGGTCTGAGGCTGTGCTGCTGCAGCAGGAACCTGCACTGAACCACACATTCAGCAGCTTTAATGCCGGAAGTCACTTTCTGACTCTGGTGCATGTAGTTCTGCAATTTTGGCAAAATTGAAGAGAGAGAGAATAAGTGTGATAACTGAGCTGAACTGAACTGAACTGAACTAAATAAACTGAACTGAACTGAACTGAACTGAATTAAATTAAATTAAATTAAATTAAATTAAATTAAATTAAATTAAATTAAATTAAATTGAATTGAATTGAATTGAATTGAATTGAATTGAATTGAATTGAATTGAACTGAACTGAACTGAACTGAACTGAACTGAATTAAATTAAATTAAATTAAATTAAATTAAATTAAATTAAATTAAATTAAATTAAATTGAATTGAATTGAATTGAATTGAATTGAATTGAATTGAATTGAATTGAATTGAATTGAACTGAACTGAACTGAACTGAACTGAACTGAACTGAACTGAACTGAATTGGAATGTTCAACCTTCTGAAGGGATTTCCAACCACTGCTGGATCCTAATAGTGGGACAGAGTCATGGACCTGCAGAATGTGGGTTATTCTGTCATAAACCTCCAACACGTGCAGCATTTGCTCCTGTTTGTGTTGAATTCGCTCGTCTGCAGCAGCAGGAACAGAGGGAATCTCCTCTTTGTTCTTTGGGAAAACACAGTGTTTCTGTGCACTTTGCTCTGAGGGTCCATGACCTTTAATCTTAACGACCCCTGCTCACTTTTCAAACCTATGACACAATGTCTTCCTCCAAACGATGCTTAACATTGCAAAATAACAGAAGGAAGAGATCAAGCGAAAGATGTTCGTTATGAAGAAGTTCAAATATTTAAAATAGTTTCACTTCTGTGATTTCCACACTGTACAACGGTGGGAAAATTGTGTTTTAATTTCTAAATCTAAAAAAAATGAAATTCAGCATAAAAAAGGGTGGACTAAGGCAACAGGCCAACTAAGATGAAGGGTTCACAGGTCGTGTTGCTACTGAAGGAAGACGCATTAAAGCAGCACCTCAGACTTCAGGCTCGGCTGATGCAGAGGAGCTGCTCCCAAACTACAGCAGACGCAGGTTCAGCTGTTAAATCGCATCAGAGGCGGTGCTTCATTATAAACTTCTGTCACAAGCCTGTTTAAACACGACCTGAGGATTTCTGGGGTCTTAGTGACTTTCCTAAAGCAGAGCTGGAGTTTAAACCCTTCTGAAGCTGTGGAGAAGTGGCCTTTGAAGCCAGAGGCCACGTGTGGGAGCCGCCACCAGCCTGAGGCGTCCTGAGACCCCTGAAGGTCCGAGGCTCCGGGACGTAACCAACCTCAGAGAGGTCAGAGGTCAGATCCAGGACGAGGGCCTGCCGATGTGCTCTGGGGCCTAAACCCTGAACTCTGATTCACCCTGTAACGCTTACACTTCTCATTATGTTCTGAAATGTATCTGTGAAACTAAAACCACCCTAACAATATTTATTCACATAAACTTTAAATCTGTTTAATGAACGCATCAAAAAATGTAAAAAGGCAAATTTCAAGCAAAGTCTTTTAATTTGTTAATGTTGTCACATACAAAGAGCTACTGGCAGATATGAAATGAAGTCATGGGTGTTTAGAATTCATACATTTCTAAATGCTTTAATTCATTCAGTCTCAGGTTTCCAGCGCTGACGTTTGATGCCGTGGTGAATTCATGTGCGTTCATCAAGCTTCATTCTGCATTTGAGAAGAGCAAGAAGCCGTTGAAGATGATGCTTTTTTTACCAGTGTCATTCATATCGTTTCCCTGTTCGTCACTGAAGGACTCGAGCCAGACCCTCTGCCCGACCGTCAGCTCCAGGACCACGGCCCCCGACAGGACCTGCAGCAGAAAGGTTTGGGTGCTGGTGTTAATGTCAAAAAGTAAAGGTCCAGAAGCCTCCTGCTGATGACTGCAGCTGCTCCACGCGTTCCTTCTGTGCAGGTTCTCAATCACACGGTGAAACTAACCTGCTCAGTGCTTCTGTTGTAATCACAGAATCCAGGCCGTTTCTCTGCCGGCAGAGCTTCACTGGCGATCCGCAGACACATGCTGACCTACACACACACACACACACACACACACACACACACACACACACATACCAAAACAGAGCTGTGAGAAGAAGTCTCTGCAGGATGATGATGAAATTCACAATGATGATGATGATGATGATGATGATGATGATGATGATGATGATGATGATGATGATGATGATGATGATGATGAAGAGGCAGACGTGCATCACCTTGGATACAAAGTTGAAGGTGAAGTAATAAACACCAGGGACTCTGCAGGTGAAGTAACCTGTGGCGATGTTGAAGTCTGCCGGTTTGTTGACCACAACCTTCTGGAAGGTCACTGGCTGAAACACAAACACACAGGCGAGCAGAGGATGATGGGAAAAGTGGGCGGAGCAACGAGCAGGTCCAGCTGGAGACTTGTCACAGGAGAAGCTAAACGGACCGGTCCGACCTTTGACCGGTCCTGTTTTACAATCACAGCCCAAACCTGCCTCCTGCTTTTGCTGATTCGTTTGAACCCGTGACTTTAGGCAGGATTATCCACACCACGGGTTTTAAACACTGTCTTCATACCTTTCACAGAAAATAATTATTTAATTCAGTGACACACTGACCTTGTTATACTGAGGAAAACTAGTTTCAGTCCTGATGACTGAGAAGGCTGAGTAGCTCTGATCATTCGCTTGTCCTCCTCCTAGAAAACACACACAAACAAACTAACTGAGGAAGATTTTAAGAAACCAAATAATATTTCATGTAACAGTGACATGATTACATATTTTTAATGATTTCATTACCAAGACTCCTCCCATCGGGGCCGGGGAGGCCGGGCTCTCCGGGCTGTCCCCGGGCTCCCACATTTCCACTGTAACCTTTGGGGCCCATGTCTCCCTGTGGCCCTCGAGCCCCTGCTTCACCCTTCAGCATCAGTAGAACGCCCACGTCCACCGGACCTTCGGTCATCACGGCTGGAGACAGACACGTCCATGACCCAGTAATATTTGTCTACGAGCATGTGGACGAGAGAGAGGACTCGTTTTCATTACCTGGCTCTCCTTTCTCTCCCTTGGCTCCGCGTAAACCGTTCCTTCCCGGGTCCCCCTTCACTCCTGGCTCACCGTTCTGTCCTCCACAGGATCCACCTTCACCGCTGATCAGACACATGGCCAGTCCCAGAAGGATCGCCAGCCCATAATAATCTCCCATGGTCCAACAAACTATAACAATGAAAGCATTTTTAGACTCACATCTACTGTAAATCTAAAATGTCACGTTGTTTTTTACACAAAAAAGTTATTTCATCTGAGTCCAAAGCATAAATGCACAAATACAACATTATGTCTCCTTTCTAAATATTGAGTTAGTTTCTGAGTTTATGATCCTAAACCCTCAGATTTGTACTCACCAGTGGAGCCTCTGTCTCACCAGTTTGAAGCTGCAGTGAAGGAAGGGTTTCCTCTTTTTGTGAACAGACCCACGTTTGCTATTAGACTGGGAAAAAGCAGTCAAACCTTCACACTCACTGAATATGCATCACGTATGAGGAAATGAAAGCCGTGTTGTCACAGAGACAGATTGTCTGTAGTTGGTTCTGGGTCCAGGGCCGATTTTACTTTCACTGTTAAATTACTTTAAATCTGAAAGAAAACGTGTCAACAGAAAAATTAACAATAAAGAAGAAGCAATGAGACGTCACCTACAAACTCACACCTCAAACGTCCCAGTGAACGCACGGATCCCACCTGAAGCCTCCACACTGAGGTGTGTAGTGTTCAGGTCAGTGGCGCCACCTGGTGGTCGCGGTGCTGCATAGAACAACTGCACAGTAAATAGCAGGTATTGTGTGTAGTGAACAACGGTCAGTCTGTACCCCCCCCACACACACACACACACACACCTGTGTCTGTGTAGGATGGCACATACATGTGTGTGTATCTGTCAGCAGCAGTCTATAACAGTTGTATGTGCACATCAGGTAACTTGATTTGATAGTGTATGTACACGTGTACACATATGTATGTACACACATGTATTTATATCACATGTCCTGATAATACTTTTTGCTATGTTCAATCTTTCCTTCTATTCTATGTGAAAGCAATCACAAGTGCACAAAGGAATTTCCCTGCTAATTAATAAAGTTTTGTGAATCTTGACTCTGTCTCCAGAGCCCAATAAAAAGTGTAACGTTGTTGGACTTGAGCTGAAGCGCTGATGATGGAACTAGTTGAAACGTGTATCACAACAACAAAAACAAAACACACAAAACAACACTCAGTAAAACCAGTCACAAGATTTCAAGTAATTATTTATTAAAATCCATCGATCTTACAGTGATTTGACGAGCACTCAGTGCTTTTAGAGTCTCAGGAGGAAGAATTCTCTATGATCAAACTGACATTATGAGGATTTCTGTTCCATTAGAGGCTCCAGTGTCTTTAAACAAAGTCCCTGCAGACGAAAGGACGGCAACAAAACCTGCAGCTGCTCTGTGACGTAAAGAAGCGCTCAGTGAAGGTCCCAAAACATCTATTTTAAGGAGAAACCACACATCTTGTTCTTACGCTCGTGTTTATGGTTTAAAGGCGTCCAGTGGTATTTACTGTTCACACCTCAGCTTTTATCACGTGTTTATGATCGAGTCCAGCTGTTTTCACTGACCCTCAGAGACCCAGTAATTGGCTGATGAAGGACAGAAGTGGAGGTAAAGTTTAAACAGAAGCATGAAATGCAGAAATGAGCTCCAATAAAATGTTATTGCGAATACGAACGCGGTGACGCGCTCAACCTCCGGACGCTGAAGCCTCTTCTACGAGCTCTCTCTCGTCACAGAGATCTTGCCTTGCAGTATTCTCAGGGGCTGCTCATCCAACGTCCCCAAACACGGGAAGAGCTTCTCGGTGAAGGCGTGCGTGAAGGTGTGCACGTGCGTGCCGCTGTCGGGGTCGGAGAACGACAGCCTCCCTCGGCTCCAGTCCATGTGCACCCTGATGCGCTGCAGCCGCTTCTTCACGCGCAGCGCAGCGGGGGCGTCTCCCAACCAGCGCGCGCAGTATTTGCCATTGAAGAACTCGACCTGCCAGAACCCGGACTTGACGCGTCCCTTCTTCTGGACGGACTCCGCCGCGACGCCGACGAACCAGGCTGCGTTGTGTCCCACCTCCACGTCCCAGCTGTGCGTCCCCGCGGCGAGGGCCTCCCATCCGCGGACGGAGCGGTGGTAGTCGATCCGCTCCGGGTTCTCGGGGAGCTTCTGTCTCTCTCCGTGACGCATGACGGTGAGATCCTCCGACAGCACGAACTCCGGGTTGGCGGTGTTTGGATCCAGAACCACGGGGAAGTAGGAGACCAGAGTCTTCATCTTGTTCCAGACCCTGAAGGTCAGGTTGCCCACGTGCTTGGCCACGTCCACCAGAGCGCCTATGAGCGGCTCGTGTTCCGCCAGCGGGGGGCGCTGCTGGGCTCGTTTCCCTGCAGCTTTGCAGCTCTGCAGCAGGACGAGGTCGTCCTCCCTCAGCTCCTCCTCCGTGGCTCTGATTGTGTCCGACAGGGCTGATATCTCCCTGTTCAGAGCCTCGATCTGCTCCTTCATCACCAGACTCTTCTGCTCCTCTTCCTCCCTCAGCGCAGCGATCCTCGCCTCCTCCTCCTCCTGCAGAAACTCATGGAACCTCCTGAACTGGTCCCTGATCGCCGCCTCTGCGCGCGTCGCCTGGACCTTGACGTGCTCTGCTGTTTGACTGGCGTTGCCTTTAAGCTGCTCCAGGAGCTGCAGCTTCTCCCTCAGAGGCCTCAGGGCGCCGTGCAGCCTCGTCCTGTGCTCCTGCGCAAACTCGTGCACGGGTCTGAACGTGTGCTGCAGGTGCGTCCTGGAGTCCCTGCAGACCAGGCACGCGGGCTGCTGGTGCTCCAGGCAGAAGAGCTGGAGCTTCTCGCCGTGCAGAGCGCAGAGCCGCTCCCCCGCGGCCGCGCTGCGCTGCCGCTCCAGAACCAGGGCCTCGCACAGGTTCTTCAGGGCCAGGTTCCGCGGCGGCTCGCTCCGCGACGACCTCCTTTTGCACACGGGACATTCCTGCACGGGTTTCCCGGTCCACCAGGTGAACAGGCACTCCCTGCAGAAGCTGTGGCTGCACGACAGAACCAGTGGCTCCGTGAATATTTCCTGGCAGATCGGACACGTCAGATCCTCCTCCGCCTGAAAGGCCATGGCGTCCGCGGTTCCGGCTCCGTCAACAGGCGGCTTCTCCTCCGCTCCGGTCCTTGACTCGGTTTGAAGTTCGGCTTGTGACGTCTGAGCCGCTGAAAGCCGCCTCAGAATGTCCTGCTGGAGCGTTTGTGCCGCTGTGGGTGCGACTGTTTCACTTCCTGGAGCCGCGCTGTGTTCCTGGTTCGCACCAGGTGAGGTGGAGGTGGAGTTTGTCGTTGGGTCAAAAGCTGAGACGTTGCTCAAAGAATGAGGGCGTTTCCTCAGCGCTGTGATTTGGGTTAATGTTCTCTAACATGCACTCATTCAAAAGCTTTTTCTTCTGATGAAGAGTTCAGACAAATGTATATAAATAAAACTTTTATCAATAGAATGAATGTGCCAATAATAATAAATTATAAATAAACAATATATATTTCATTTATTTTAAACATGTTTAGTCAAATCCATCTGTTTCTACAAAATGCATTTGCCTCAGGAAGTAAATTTAAACTGATAAAAGAATTGAAAACACCTTTACTGACAAACACAAAGAGCCAGGACGTAGAATAGATCGGTGACTTTAGGTCACACGTGTTTTAAGGGTCACACATCAGCCCAGTGGAAAGTACATCATCACCTCAAATCCCCTTCACTGATGAATGTCATGAACGAACTGCAGCGTGTTTGTGTATTTTTGCGTTATTTGGAGTTTATTCTCACTGCTAAAGAACGGAAACAGCTTCTCGGTGAACGTGTGTGTGAAGGTGTGAAGGTCTGTGTCGGTTTCAGCATCGATGAAGGACAGACGCCCTCGGTTCCAGTCCAGATGCACTCGGATCCTCTGCAGCTTCGTCGTCAGCGGCAGAGGAACGCGTGCGTCCGACGCGCACACGGCCGCGTATTCACCGTCCCGCAGCCCGACGCGCCACAGCCCCGCCCCCACGCCCTTCCTCTGGACGGACTGAGGCGCCACGCCCACGACCCAGCCGGCAGCGCCGCCCACCTCCACGTCCCACCGGTGGCAGCCGGAGTCGAAGCCCTCGGAGCCCAGGACGACGCCCAAACGGGCAAATCTCTCTGGGTTGTCGGGCAGCTTCCGCGAGTCTTCAGGGCTCACGCTGGTCAGGTCTTCAGACAGAACCAGGCCTGGGTGAGCGGTGTTCGGGTCCAGGATCACTGGGCTGTAGGGGGCCATTACTTCCATCTTCCTCCAGATGTTGTGGGTGAGGTTGCCCAGATGTTTGGCCACGTCTATCAGCGCTCCAGAGGCCAGATGTGGGTCGTCCAGCAGGGGGCGCTGCCGCACTCGCTCCGCTGCGGCCTTGTAGTTCTGCAGGAAGGAGACGTCCTCAGCTCTCAGCTGCTTCTCTGCGGCTCTGACCGCGTCGGACACAGCTGAAATGTCTCTGCTCAGAGCCTCCGTCTGCTCCACCAGCTTTTTACTCTTCTGCTTCTCCTCCTCCCTCAGAGCAGCCATCATGGCCTCCTCTTCCTTCTGCAGGAACTCACGGACCTTCTTGAACCGCTCCTTGATCTGCTTCCCTGTGTTTCGGCTCTGGACCCTGATGTGCTTTGCCATCAGCTCACAGCTTTCTTTGACTTGTTTAAGGAGCTGCAGTTTGTCCTGCAGAGGTTTCAGGGCTTCTTGCAGCTCCGCTCTGTGGTCCTGTGCAGCTTCATCGATGGGTCTGAACTTGTGATTTGTGTGTGTTTTGGAGTCTCGACAGATGACGCACACCGGCTGCCGGTGGTCCAAGCAGAAGAGCCTGAGCCTCTCCGCGTGCACACCACACACCTCCGCTGGGAGCTTGCGAGCTCGCTCCAGGAGGAAGGTCTCCGACAGGTTCCTCAGCGCCAGGTTTGCAGGCGGATCGCTCTGCACAGACCGTTCTTTACACACTGGACACTCACAGGTTTCTTTCTCCCGCCACCATTTCTGCACACAGGCTCTACAGAAGCTGTGGCTGCACGACAGGACCACCGGATCCGCAAAGATCTCACGGCAGACCGGGCAGGAGAGGTCCCTCTCTAAACAGGAAGCCATTTTCTCTGCAGCGAATGAACCAGAAGCCGAAAAACAGGAAGCGAAGCCGCTCTGTCCTCACTTGGTTTCACTTCTGGTCGTGCTTTTTCCTTCACTCAGCAGCAGGTTGAAGTAAAAGTTCTGCAGTATTTTCCAACGTCTCGCTCCAGTTCTGCAGATTTGATCGTCTCTCTCACGTTTCTCGTCTCAGTGAAGCGTGAACAAATTGAAACTGTTTCCTGCTTCTTAGAGGAGGAGCATCACTGGACCACGTGTTCCAGTTAAAGAAGCATTGATGGGATTAAATACCTGCTCCGATGTTGGTCCGAAAAGCGTCGCCATCACTTTTAACACGTGATGTTGTTTTTGCTCATAGAGTCCAGATGAGAAGCAGAGGTTTGAGCTACTGCAGCTCAGCTTCTGAGTTTTATAAGGTAGAAAAGTGGAAAAAAAACATGCTCCACCGTCCATCATCACCTGACACCAAGAATCCCACACGTTCGTACCTGTTGACCTCCTTTTCTTGTCGACCAATCCCAGCGCCTGAGTTCACCCTATAGAGTGGCCTGTGGCAGAGATGACATCTGCAGCAGCTGTTACTGTGCTTCTACTTCCTGGCTGCATTTAAAGCCTGGTGGAAACGAGCGATCAGGCCTGAAGCTGAAGACAGCAGCGTCTCTGCACTTAGAGGTAGGAAACATTTAGTTACTCCTAAAGCTCAAACCTGGGAGCTTCACGTTTCCTCCAGACACGACAGCAGCTGAAACATCACAGCGGAGTCAGGGAGGAGGTTTAGTAGCTTTTCACACGTTTGACCGTTAAATCCAACCTTGATGAGTTGTGTTTCATCACAATGAAAAGTGATCCCTTGATTTTTTAGCTGAGGTCAAACCTGATTGTTAACATTTACCACAATGACAAGATTTAGAGAAGTGGTTGTAAAGCAACAGAAGAAGCCGACATGAATGGATGATTTGCATTGGTGGAATGGATGTCATGCGTCCCAGCGCTGCTGTTGATGCTGTGTTCTGATGTTTAAAGCTGTGTTTGATGCTGTGGACAGAGGTTTGGTTCCGTAGCTTCATGACACAAGTAGGATGCATTGTTGAGATAGTAGTGATGCAAAGAGTCTGTATTTTACCCCCTGTTTCACAGTCAGAGCAGACGTGTGGTCACAGGTAAAAAGGGAGGTTGAACCCGTTGGAGCGGCGCCGCCACTCAGTCTCATCTGTTACCAGATGATTAGTTCTAGTTAGACAACCTGCACCACACAACACGGTCTGTTGTGTGTCACAACAAACAGCCACCACTGATTCAAACTGTGGGGAAACGAGTCCGTCCTCATGTTTAGTTGCATAAGCAGCCTTTCAGGGATGAAACACAACAAACAGGGTTGAAGTCAACAGACTGGAGCTTAAAGCTGAAGGATGAGGGCGTCGTAAAGACCCGGGTTCAACATGTCACAACAAGACCTGGGCGTTTGTCGACACCCGTTAGTCAGTCACACGATGAACTAAGAATTAGGATAAGAACATTACAAATTACACTGGATTTAAAAGCTCCGTAACCTCTGCTGTGTTGTCTGTGTGTGTTTTAAACATGTTGTGTCACATGGAGGGTTGCAGCTGTTGTTACCACACATGCTCGTGTTCACAGACGTCTGTCGCTGCTTTGCTTCTCTGCAGTCGCCATGAAAATAGCATCATTTAACATCCAGAGGTTTGGAAAAAACAAAGTGGAAGATCCAAAAATCCTAGATGTCCTGATAAAGGTAGTACAACACACACACACACACACACACACACACACACACACACACACACACACACACACACTTAAACTGTTTTTACATCCTTGTGTTCCTGCTCTTCTGTCCACAGACTGTGTCTCAGTATGACATCATCCTGATCCTGGAGGTGGTGGATTCCACTGCAGAATCTGTTCAAACATTCCTGGACGCACTCAACAAGTGAGCACATGTTCTCTGTCGCTGGTCTTATTATGGTTCTTCACCGTTAGTTGAGTTCAAGCGTCAGCAGCTCAGAGTCCGTGTTGGAACCGACAGATGTTTGATGTCTGTCCAGGTCCAATGAGGCGGCTCCGTACACTAAGAAGCTCAGCAGGCGTCTGGGACAGAAAACCTACAAGGAGCAGTTTCTGTTCCTGTATCGGTGAGTTTTCCTGCAGCTTCAACCGTTTGAAGCAGAACTCATGGACGTAGACAGTGAATCACTCTGGATTCAAATCTCTAAAATCTGTCGTTTGGTGGTTGTAATGTGATTATGAATGAAATGAATCAGTTCACACCTGACGTCATCGTTGTGTAATTTGTGTGTATTGACGTGTAGGGATGCTGTGGTTAAACTGGACGACTCCTACCAGTTTGATGATGTGGCGACGAAAGGGAAAGATGTTTTCCAGAGAGATCCCTTCATTCTGAAATTTACCTGCCACAAATCAGGTAACTTCTGTTTTTTCTAATGTTTTTAAGATGATTAAACACTTTAAAGAGCCTAAAAACCCACCTCCTCAGAACAGTGATAGGCATAAGCACAGATGTAAAAACAGTTTGTGTCTTAGACTGTGTGTGTGTGTGTGTGTGTGTGTGTGTGTGTGTGTGTGTGTGTGTGTGTGCGTGCGTCCGTGCGTGCGTGTTTGTGTGCGTGCGTCTGTGCGTGCGTGTGTGCGTGCGTGTGTGTGTGTGTGTGTGTGTGTGCGTGCGTGTGTGTGTGTGTGTGTGTGTGTGTGTGTGTGTGTGTGTGCGTGCGTGCATGTGTGTGTGTGTGTGTGTGTTTGTGTGTCTGTACCCCAGTGCTGAAGGACCTGGTGCTGATTCCAGTTCACACCAAACCCGAGGGCTCAGAGAAGGAGCTGGATGAGCTGTATGACGTCACCTCGTACATCATGGACAAGTGGAAGACTAAAGTAAAACATAACAGGGTCTCATTCTAGGACTGAACCAAAATTTTAATTTCACCACAACAATGTTTTTTTTTTTGCTCAATAGGTCTCTGTCCCCTGACACGTTGACTGTTATTGTCTTCACCTAGAACATAATGATCCTGGGTGACTTCAATGCAGATGGAGCGTTTGTCACCAAAAAAGAAATGAAGGCGATTCGGATCCGAACGGACAAGAACTTCCACTGGCTGATTGAGGACGATGTCGACACCACAGCAAGCGACAAAAACGACAACACGTATGACAGGTAACGCAGACGAGAGGAGGAATGGAGGAGGATGAACAGCACCACTGCCTTCATGTCTAACTGTGACCTCTGCTCAGGATTGTGGTCTATGGAGATGACTTGTTCAAGGCCGTCGTTCCAAACTCGGCCAAATCCTTCAACTTCCAGAAGGCCTTTAAACTCACCAACGAGCAGGTCCGTTCTTAATTACTGCTGTTTGCAGCTCCTCAGTACTGAAACCCAGGTCTGAACGCAGACCTCTGTACAGGACAATTTTCCACTTTTACCTGAAACTGAATTTGATCCTTTTGCAGTTCATTGTTGATGAGTTGATGTGATGTGCTATAAATAAGTTATCTTGATAAATAAGTGTCCTTCCTGTCCTGCAGGAGGGTCTGAATACTTTGGTTAACATTCATCCAAACTTATGAAAATCACTAAATGTCCTCTTTATCTAATTTAACTTCCAGGCTCTGAAGGTCAGCGATCATTACCCTGTGGAGGTGGAGCTGAAATAATAAAAAAGTCTGTCTGCCAAGGATAATTATGACTACAACCACTACAACTACAGCAAAGCTGCTGCTTTTGATTAAAACTGAAAGAATCCGTTCCTATGTCTCAGACTCAGATCTTTGTTTCAGACATGTTCAGGAGCAGGGAGAATTCAATCACTGAATTGGAGCTTGTCCAGATGTGGGCTGTTCATACTTCTGACTCAGATCATGTGCTGCTGTGATGAACTTTACTCATCTTTAAAACACTTGACTTTGTGAATACTGCCCTCTATGGGTTTAGATTCCAGTTATCAACTCAACCCCTAAGTGTTTCCTTAAAGATTAGATGTGGGATTTAAGTGATCACTTGATCTTTAGCATTTCTGGGTATTAGGATACTGATGTGCTGAGTAACTGGCTGGTCTCTTGTGTAACACTGGCTTAATTCCACAAAATGTGGAACTATTCCTTTACAACCAGTTTCAACCTGCACTGATGCTGATGCTGTTTAGTCGTGTGGTTGTTGAGGTTCTGTTGAGGAAGGGATCTGGTTGCTGAAGAAGGCAAAACAGAGTCTAATGTTTCCCCAAAAACTAAATAAATAAAATACCAAGCAGTAATTACAAAACCTTTATTGGCATCTCCCTCTAAAATGTGAGCTAACATGTCTCTGATAAAGGTTTTACATGGAAACAAAACAATTAGCATGAGGATTTTTTTTTCCAACTTTTGCATTTCTAATGCTACAAAGCCTCATTTCTAAACAGGATTTGAAGATTTTAGTCAGGGTAAATTAAGAGTGAAGAGTTACCAACAACAAAACTTTTAATTTCTTGGGTGGATGTGTGCACCACACCTGACTAATAATAGATGTATTTGCCACCAACGTTTATACATAAATGCATGTTGTCCACATGTTCACTGCACCTTCCACAACAGGGAGGGTTTAGAAATGGACAGGGTCCATGTTTAACACACTATAGCAAACTGGAACCTTTCAACAACTGTACAAACAAGGGAAGCAAAGTCGAGGAGTGAACGAGCATTGATATCAGACTGGAATTTTACTTTTTGCCCGACTTCTTGATCCCACCACCGCCTGAAAGGTAAAAATAAACATCAGCTGAGCCAACACTTTCTAAATCAGCCATCTCTCGTACACAGGTCTAGGTTAATAAGAGATTTTTCTACTTCAAACAATTTCAGTCAAATGTGTTATGTAGTGAAAAATACTGTCTGATCTTACCTAGAGGTCCTTTCCCTGAAGCTTTCGCCTTCAGTGCATCCAAAGCTTTCTGTTCTTCCTTCTGCTTCTGCTTGAAGGCCATTTCATCCTACAGACAAACAACAATTTCTAATATTTCAACTAAAGCTCCTTGTCTCATGTTGCCTGTATGTCTAGCTCACATCAGGAACCCTAAAACTAAGCTTTTTCTGAATTGCCATATGAATATTGGACATTACAGTAAAGTCTGAAAGATCAGACTGACACGTACGTCATCCATTTCCTTGCTCTGTTTCTTTGGTGCCTTCAGTGGTTTCTTTTTGCCTCCTGAAAACAATCAAACAAATTAACAAAATGGGGGAAATATATAGCGCTATTATAGGCTCACATTTGACTAAACTGAGCTAAAGACAACCTTATAATAATAAAGACTGTCTGTTACAACAACAAAAACAACAACAATAATACTAATGTCCAATAATTGTTCAATAATAATGTTCATTTTACCGTGAAGCTTCTCAACATGTTAAATAAACGCTAAAATAACATTATTTCATAAGGCAAATTTTAGCTGAGAAAACACGTTATGCGCCTATCCTTCAGAATATCACATAAGGATTTAAAGGATTAAATTTTTTTCTGGCTTGCGTAGTAATGAACATTGGAAAAGCATTTATTTAAGCATTTTTAGGTAGTTTGGAGAAAGCTTCGCGCTTATCATTTACAACCGTTAGCAATAGCATTGTTAGCTACGTTAACAAAATACATCTTTAATAAGAACTGAAATAAATAAATGAACTGAAATAATCTACTAAGTAAAATCACGCCTCACCTTCTCTACCAGACATGATTAAAATTCTTTATAGTACAGTCAAGACAGAAATAAACATATATTTGCTGCGAACACAGCCGGTTGTCTTAATCCGCGTTGTTAGGCCCCCGGTAAACTCTGAACCGGAAGTAGAATGACGCTTACGTGCCTGAGCAAAAGCTGAGCTGGCTGTTTGACGTGAAGAAGACACGGGATGCTACTATAGCTAGCTAGCCGAAATTAAGTTCACCAGTGTGAAATGTTTGCTGTGATAGCATTAAAGAAGACAGGTATAATTTTATAAATTTTATTTATTATTTTATCTGTAAAACGGTTTAGAACTTTACCAGACAGCTACTACTACCAAAATGTCACTTTGCCGGTAACTAACCTTTAGCAAATGAAGCATTAACCTACTGTAGCTAGCTCAATGCATCCTGGATGGCAACAGAGCGAATGTAGCTTCAGAAAACAAGGAGCATAAAGTTCAGCTGCGATACTAACGCCCTATAAACCTCGTCTTATCCGTGTCTGGCTAGTTGGTCATCAATTTAATGCATCAGCCAGTTCCAGGGATATTTTATGATTACATTGTAGATTGATGGAAAAAACCTACTAAATAATGAGAAACATTTCCTCGAAGACGTCGTTTATCGTTGTTTATCGTCGCTGAAGGTAGTTGTTGAGTGTCGATTTTACTGTTGGTATTAGGCTGTAGACCTAACTTACATTGGTCGGATGTGATGATTAAAAATATAAGTATCTAAACTCCCTGATACTTTTTGCAGTTGTCGTTTGAACGATTTCATTGTTTGTTCTTATACAGCAGGGGCCTGTTCCAGTGTTGAAGCTACAACTGAAGTGTAAGAGCCTGATTTTCAAGCTGCACTTCTCAATGAGGTTCTTACATATTCTTTAGTCCACATTTCTATTGTAAACATGTTGCCCACAATCTGATGATTAACTAAGTTCACTGTCAGGTACAGAGGAGCTAAGATCTGTCTGTGGGGACATCCCTCCTGCTGTCTGCCTCGCCTACACTTGCATGGATCTTTGGGGAGCAGAATCGGTCCGGTGCGTACCTACAGTGTTCAGCAGCAGCCTGGTTCTGTCCCACCTGCTAACCCAGCACCTCCTGATGGGAAGAGTGGAACAGAGGAAGTGAAGCAGCGTGCTGTTTCTGCCTTACAGGTACAGAACATCCATCTTCTATCTTTTTGTTACTGATCATAACCACTATCACCACAGACGTTGTTGCTGTATTATCATAACTATATTCACAACCTTACCAAAATAACAAACTCTCTCTTTCAGAAAGCAGGTGAGTTGGGACATCAATGGGGTCAGAGGTCAGCTCAAACGGCCACCGCCACAATCAATTACTGGTGGGAAAGGTACGAGGAATTCGTTGGACTCAATGAGGTTCGAGAGGCTCAGACCAAGGTCGCTGGGGTAAGCAGATAGTAAAAGCAACTCAATAAAGTTTAGTCAGCCTCTTTTTGTTCCAGTTGAGTAGCTGAAATATGAGAATTTGACTGTGACTCATTTTAATTCTATCTTTAATAATTCCATACTTTATGTCAATGTTTACTATAAATATTTTAATTTAGACCACAGCCTTTGTTTAAATGACTGGTTTGTGTGATTCTTTCAGGCTGAGCAAGCATTTATGGTGGCCAGGGGTATGGTTCGTGAGGCTCATGCTAGCCTAGAGTCCTTACAGGGCAGGCTAAAGGAAGTCAGAGACCGGCTGGACAGAGTCTCCAGGGAGGAGGCTCACTACCTGGAACTTGCCACGCTGGAACACAAACTCCTGCAGGTGAGCACAAGCATATGACAACATGCATATAATACAAAATTAATAAACTGAGTCTATAATGAACAACCTGTTTGTTGTGGTCTCTTTTGATCACAGGAGGAGCGTCGTCTCCGCACAACATACGAGAATGCAGAAAGTTCAGAGCGGGAAAGGTTTGCTTTGTTTTCAGCAGCTGTCAGGGAAAGCCATGAAAAAGAGAGAACAAGAGCTGAACGCACCAAGAACTGGTCCATCATTGGCTCCGTGTTGGGAGCCTTGATTGGAGTCATGGGATCAACATACATCAACCGTGTACGATTGCAGGTGAGAAGGAATGATGATTAAGTTCAATTGAGTTTATTTATTGGTCACTAAATCAAAAACTCCCTTCCACAGACAACCCTTAGTGGAGCCTGTTTGAGACTAGGCGGGCGTCTGAACTAACTGGTTAATCATTACCTCTTTCTTCTGCAGGAGTTGAAGAGTTTGTTGCTGGAGGCTCAGAAAGGCCCTGAGAGCCTGCAAGAAGCCCTCAGAGTCCAGGCTGGAAATCATCGCTCGCAGCAGGATGAACTCCGGACTCTCATTGACAATCTCAGAGTTACTCTAAACGATGCCTTCACTAGGAGGGGTGCTGTACTTGAAGAAAAGAGAGGTCCAATGTCAGACTCATCTACTGTGCCTCTTTCAGCCCTAAAGGACCTCCATGCTGGCAGGCAAAAGGCGGAGTCCCTATTGGAGTCGCTACCACCACAACTGGGAAAACTGGAGCAAGGACTTGGTAGAGTTGAGAGCAGCTTATTAATGGTTAGGAAGTTACTGGACACCAGACCAGAGGCTAAAACACAGACTGGTCAGGTTCAGATAGCACAGAGCACTGAGAGACCAGAGGGAGGGGACCAATGGGAATCTGCAGCGGTGGTGAGGCATCTGGAGGACACTCAGAGGACGCTGGCTGAACGAATTAGGACAAACACGGTTTATAACGCTGTGTTTACCTACACAGCCACTGCCATAACCATCTCTGCCGTCTACCTGCTGCTCAGAGGCGTGAGTTAGCTACCTCCAGTTTTAACATGTTAATTTGCACTGAACCACCTCATGCACTGGGAGTAATGGTGTCAGAATACAGAAATGACTCAGTTGTAGGCAACTGAGCTGTCTGACAGTCAAAATGTTGGTTTGGGATAGAATTTCATTTTTAACTCGGGTGACTGGATTCAGTCTTGTGCACATTGATCCATATCAGGTGAGGCCTTACTTTGAAAGGACCACATTCCACCTCTGAAACATTAATCTTTGTAAAGTGGAAACATCAGAATGAAAAGAGGTGCACTGGACTTGTAGCTGTAATGTCATAATATTTGATTTTCTGCATCAGATAATGAAAAGATAAAGACATGTCATGAAACTGATCTTGAGCTATAAGCTATAAATGAGAAATTAAATTTTAAAGCAATGTATAAAACTATATTCATTATGTCAACAATAGAGAAAATTAAAAATTTCTTTAACAAAGATTGTTCTTGTCTCAAACCTTGAATAACAATATTTTCCTTCTTTTCTAGAACTAATTTGTTTTGTTGTCAGTGTTGGCAGGTTGTTGCTGCATTGTGCACTGAACTGGATAGTGTGGTAAATAATTTAGAAATGTTGAATGCAGAATAATTTCTAAATGAATGATCATTAATGCAGATACTCAACATGTTAATTTATGGTTAAACTAAATACAATGCACCTTTTTTATCGACTAAATTTTTTGACCGTAAGGGAATTACCTTCTTTCTAGTATATGACTTGAATCTACACCCTTCATTATGTATTTTATAGCAAATTGTACAATTGTTTGTATAAAACACTAGACAACTGTTTAATCCTCAGCTTCTATCAGCTGTGCTGCAAAAAGCGTCCTCTAACTGCACATGATAAAATTCTACCTTTGACCAGTAGAGAGCAGCACCAGAAAGCCTGATACCTTGAGACGAAAGAGAGAAGTAAAAGGAAACATACACATACACATAAGAATACTAGTTATATGTAAATCTATAGCAACATGTTGCTTAGCATCTGCAAAACAAACTAATTGTCAAAACAAACCTCATTCCATTTTCAGCCTCATTTGCCTGTTTACCTTGGAGCAGAAAAACTCAAATGTAAATGAAGCTTCACACGCAGGACTCCAGAAGGGAGGGATGAAAAGTGATCTGAATTCTACATAACATAAAGTTTGATTCTGCTTTGTTGAATATTTGCATTCAATCACTAAACACTTTTACCCAGAGTTAAGCCTGGGGCTGTTGAGTTGATCGTCCTGTGAGAAAGGGACTTTTTCAGGCTTCAGCAAAGAGAGATGATCACACTAACACGAGTATTAAAGGGAGAAACTTCCTTTTTACTTTGACAGTAACTCGTTCTACTTTTGTACAGTAGTTAGTTTTGTTCATGACACAGTTGGAAATGAACTCTCTGACCCAGTCAGTGTCATATGAAGAAGATGGAGACGACCTTTGCCCCCTCCCATCTGGCGCGGCTCAGTTTTCAGGGCTCAGGTAAACACTGTTACACTGTGATGTGACACGTTAGAGCAGCAGCAACAAGAGGCTCTGGTTTCATTTAACGCTGAGACGTGACTGGAGACCGACGAGCTGCTTTGTTGAGGTGATTCAGATCACATAAAGCACAGACTCCGATGTATTATTAATGTCATTTTACATACGTCAGCTTATTAATATTAATATTACTTCAATGCTTTTACTAAAGTTTCCCTCTTTGAGATGAATGAAGTTTTATTTAAACTTGATTCTACTGTATTTATCATATTCATGTGATCACCTGGCTGTAGTTGGAGAAAAACGTGATCTAATTTATCTTTAAATCACAGCGTCACAGGAAACTAAGAAATGTGCTGACCAGCGCTGGCCAGGTAGTTTCATGCTCCGAGGGCATCACTCGCCGAATGTGAGCATCTGTTCCTGAGTGAACAATGAGGAGACTGTCAAAATAAAGTGCGTCTCCAGGCGACTCGCCTGTCATTCATTCATCAAGCGCCTCCACTCGCTGCGGACTTTGTTTCATTTTGGGCCATAGTTGAGTTTGTAAAGCGCCCCTCCTTATCTGAGATCACACCCACCACCAACACACAACGACGGACCTCACCCTTCACTTCAACGCTTTCTTCAACAAAACTCGTTTATTGTCTGATTGACTAATGGCCTGAATCAGCGCCACTTTATAAAAACACAACATTTGCACATTAACAAATGAAAAACAGTTAAAAGTTGTAATTAACTTTGGTTTTACTATTAATTTAAATGTAAGAAAGTAGTGATGATGCCCTAGTTCTCTGGTCCAGTAACAGTCCTCAGTGTTGACTTTTACTACAGCAGCAGTAGGTCAGGGTGCCTGGTTATAGACCTGAGTCAGATTAATCATTCATGACAAACACTGTCACCTTTCTTCAGCAACAGGATCTCATCTGGTTTATTGCTGTTGTCATATTTAGGATTTTATTTGATCACTTATAACATTACTGCACATAAGAGTGAGACGGAGCTGAGAGACGAACAAAGTCATCGTGCGACAGCTGTTTCCCTCTTTGACAGAGAGTCAAGAATCCAGATCAAGTTCACAATGGAAAGTATTTAACAAGGTTCTTTACAACAAGATTAAATACTACAACCAAAACCATTTGAACTTGTTTACGAAAGAAAATTCTCTTATTTGGGTCAAAAATCTAATGTTGCGTCTGCTGATCGGAGCTGAACGTATCATTCTCCCCAAAACAACAAGAAACAGGTCAAATTCTTCCAGAGACTGGAGGCTGCAGAGAGGCTTAAAGTGAGCAGCGCAGGTGGAAAAGCAGCACAGCAGCTCTCTGCAGCAGCAAATAGACGCTGCGCTCGCGTGAAGACGAGGCTCAGAGGCCGAGGAGCTGCAGCCAGAAGCAGAGGCGGCTCAGGCGGAGCGGTGCCTGCAGACCTGGGGTCAGCGGGTTCAGGGAAGCTGTGCGTGTGGTCACACATGGGGGCGTCTAGACATGGAGTCTGGTCCCGCGTGAGCAGGGCTTTGTTCAGAGAGCGTGGCTGGAGCTGCGTTAGCGAGAAGCATCCTGGTGCTGCAAAGCACAGCTCACAGCCGCGTCTGCAGCATAAATAAAGGAAGGCGGCGTTCACAGGGTTATTCTGCAGCAGCACCCTGCTGTGACGTAGAACCTGGACACGCTTGAACAATCTATTCATTTACCAGCATTTCCACGGTGGTAGAAGCACATGTCGTGACGCAAGAAAGGATTAGTTTGTCTGAATTCCACAAAACGTCTCAGGCTGAGCTCATAATAGGGTTGAGGGTTTGTAGCAACGCTGCATTTGGGAAAACAGGGTGTAAACGCAGACAGAGCAGGTTGCCAGGTTCAGTCCAAACCTTTCTAGTCCCCGCAGACAGAGCAGGTTGCCAGGTTCAGTCCAAACCTTTCTAATCCTGCTCCATCTCAGGCTCACGGCCGATGGCGACTCTGCCTGCAGGTGGTTATAACAGCAGTCGGTCCTGTCGGCGCCCGAGGATCATCATCCTCCTGTGTTTATCAAGGTTTATCCATCAAACGTGGACGTGGGAGCAGCTCTGACGGCTGCATGACGTTTGTCAAAGCAGCAAACAGTGAACAATCGCTCGCTGTCGAGTTGGACCTGATCTTTAATCCTCAGGGCCTGAAATGACCCCGGTGCCTCTCTCTGTGTATCTTAGGGCCAGAAGGATGAGACCCAACAAGCTTCAACAAGTGTTTGGCTGCTGGAGTTTGTCTCTCAGATGTTGTAGCTCAGCTGAAAGCTGATGCTAAGTCTGCATCAATGATGGAAAAAGAACCCATTGTTCTATACTGGAAAATATGAGAAAGGCAGAGAAATGTTCGTTATATTCGATACGTTGGTCACAATATTGGAAGTATTTATTATAAATAAATACGTAATATAAATCTGTGTTTCTGTCGTGTGAATGTTTTTAAAACTGTAATGAAGCCTTAGGTAAACTCTGAGTTCAGCTTCCAGCTGGATGAGTGAGTCATGAATGCGTCCAGGTGTGTTTGTTTTTTCAGTCCCAACGAAGGTGAAATCTGCCTTTGTGTTTATTCCAGAGAACCGGATCCTGACCCATGCACAGCCTTCACAGCCTTACAGTCTGGTGCTGTTTACCAACGAGGTGATCATGAAACGTCACATATCAGGACTTTATCAGACAGTGATTATTGCTGTTACTGTTATTATAAACTAATCAGAAGCAAAAACCAAATGTTGAGATGTTTTTTAAAAACCTGATTCTCTCCTGCTGCTGTTTAAGACTCAGGGACCGTTCGTGATAATTCCAGCTGTGACCATAATTCAGTGTGAGGTCCGAAAAAGTCATGTGTTATATCACCACAATCAGACACCTCGACGCACAACACAGCATTACATCATATTATTTATATAATATATAATTCCATAATATTTGGTCCAAGTGTCCATTTGAAGGCGTGAGCTCCTGAGGCCTGCAGACGCCGGTGCAGGGCTGATTGAACACATTCCTCCCGCCTGCAGGAGCCTGCGCAGGTCAGAGGTCAGCGTTGGATTCAGTCCTAAAGGAGCGGTTTCCTTCATGAGGCTGTGAGGAACGACGCGCTTCTGTCAGCGTTTGATGGTTTTGTGTAACTTTCCAAACACACACAGATTTTCACTAATTGTTTCTGCCTTTTAGGTATTTTACTATTAACTTTGTGAGTGAACAGCGAGAGACAAACGTCCAGCTTTACATCTCCCAGTGAGACCGTGTGGGTCTGAACTGGTCCCACTCATGTAAAATGTCTTACGTGGCACATCTCCTGTGTGTGTTTTCTTTGGTTTGTGTGAAGTCCACAGTTCGTTTGTCTTATTCACGCGTCCTCTCTGTTCCTGGAACAGAGACAGAGGAGGAATGCTCTGTGTACTTTTAACCCCTCACGGGCCTTTTGTCTGGCTGAGACGGGCTCATCCTCTGCCTGTGATCTCTGCTGTTGAAAGCAGATCTGCTTGAGTTTTCACACAGGGACAAAGGAACGCTTCCTGAGTGGGATTAAACTGACGGCGCAGCACTCGCTTCTTTGGACGTGCGTCACTGCTTTCACGCCTCAAACAGCCCCAAAGGCCGAAGGCTTCAGCATCGGGTGCAAGTGTCTGTGATGGAGCACAAACACACTGATAAAAATAATTACATATTCAACAGGCTCCTCAGCAAAGACAGACCAGTGTCTGCACAGGTGAGCGCTGATAAACAGCAACAATGACCGCGTTCTGACTCTGCAGGACTGAAGCAGTCAGTCTGGAGTCTAGTAACTCAGCAGGTATGTGCTTCCTATAGGGAACGCATGGGACATTTTATCACCAGTCGCTAAGATCAATGAGAGCATTAATTGCTCCTGCTGAGGTTTTGCTTTCATTTCTGAGCCACAGTTTGAGTGACACGTGTCGGTCTGTCTTGTTTCAGACTTCACTGTTGTGATACAGATCTTTAGAAAAGGATCAGACCTGTGGTTTGAACCTTTTCTAAACCTTGAACGACAATGACTCCCCAAACGATGGACAGGTGGTAGTTTGGAGCATTCATACCTATAATCTAAACAGTCTTCATTCCACATTCCACAGGTTTCATATTATTCTGCAACTCGTCCACTGCCTCATGCATTTTCATTCCATTAAAAGGTGCACGGAAACAAACAGGTTTCAAAGGTGCAATGAGGAAGCGCGTCTTTGCTGTCTGAAGTCATACTTGTGTCAAATATCTCACTCTCAGTCACTGTTGAGCAACAGCCGACGGGACAGGACGGCACAACCACATGTATAAAGTACAAGAGAGGGGAGGAGCGCGGCAGGAAGCTGCAGGGAAAGAATAGAAGAAGGTTCCAACAGTCATTAAACAAATAAAAGCGTACCTTTAACAGCTCTAACATTGTTATCAATCGACCTAACAGTCCAATAATAAGCAGTGAGACAAATAATGAACACCTTTATTCTGTGAATAAACCCTGGTTCCACTTCTTTGCTGATGCACATTTGACGGGCGTCCTCTCTATGATCAAACTGGTGCCATTCAAATCATTGAGGATGCAGCGGTTACACAACCTTACACACGATCAGTAACATCCAGACACTGGTGGAAACAGTTGTAATGCCTCAAACACAGTGGACAAACGTATGTTGCTCTTGTGATGATGCTGATGATTTACCCTGTGACGAGGGCTCCAACACATTGTCTTTGGGCTCGATGCCATCACAACAAGCACATTGTTGCAGTTCTAAGACTGGTACCAATACAACACAAACCCACACAGAATCAAAAGGAAATGACTTGAATCCAGTCAGACTTGTTTTAAGATTAATTAAAGCAGAAGAGAAGAAAAACTTTCAGCGCACAAAGGAAACCGCAGAACCTGCACCCATGTTGTCCAGAGCTACTGGTTCTGCAGCTCAGACCGGGTCAGGAAAAGGCAGGAAGCGCTGCAGACGTGAGGCCGCAGCGGAGCACGTGGAGGTTCTTCTCACCAGCGCGTCGTCCGGATTAAAACATACTGGAACTGGGAATCTGACAGCTCCACTGCTTCTGCCGTTTAAACGGGCCGCATTACAGAGCAAACTAGAACCGAAAACTGTATCTACGTGAGCTCTCTGTCCGTCGGTTGCGGGTTATATTCAAATTGTCAAAACTTTACACAACCTTGCACAGTGAGAAATCAGCGTGTCGCCACAGAACGACCGGGAAGTCCTTCGAGTTATTACTGAACTATTACTGAAACAGACAGCGCTCAGTCTGTTGCGTCATTCATCAGAAAGATCCAGAAACCAGAGCCATCGAAGCAGCAGAGTTGAAGCAGTCAGTCATTACACTGAGGTGGAGGAACAGTAACAGCTTGTGTATTTACCGCTTTGCTAATGTACATTTCTATCCTATTCCTATTTATGCATTTTAGTGTTATATGTTGAATTATACTAGTTTGATCATTTAATTAATGTTTACGTTTTTATTTAATTGTCTGCATGAAAAAACATTTTGACAGGCTATGTTCTGACAAAGCACCTAAAGCTGTTTAAAATAGTGTAGTCAAATATGATGCAGACGGGTGGAGGTCCGACCTGTGCTCCACAGACTTATACAACTCTAACATAAACTGCTGCATCAGGACATGTGACAACTGGGCGAGAAAAGTGCTTTGTTCCCTTTTAGCATTTTTTCCATCGATGCAACGGACTGAAGTTCAGCGTCAGTAATAAAAAAATCACGCTAGAATTGTCACATGACAGTTCGCCGATAAAATTGACCCAACTTTTTATACACACGTCTCTACCTCACGCACGACAGAGTACAAAAACGTGAGCACTCACTCCTTTAGATTTGTAGACACCAAAATGAAGACTATCATTATTGATAATATTTTGACTGTATCTCTGTAAGTTGTACATCTCTGCAGCTGCTGCCCCTGTTTGCCACCCTGTACATCCGCTCCTGTGACCACTGCGCCATCTGTGTTTTAGGGGCCACTCGGCCGTTTACACCGTGTCCATCGTGCTACGATAGACGATCTTTGCCTCTACGCCAGGGCTGGTGAGGGAGGGGTCGAGGAAGCGGGCGGGTGAGTGGTGACCGCTGATTGGCTGACGGACTGGCCTATGCGTAATGATATATAAGCCGTGAGCTCACGGACGCAGCTGCAGGTTTGTGTCGCACATGTCCGGAGTGATTCGGCTGGAAAGCAGGAACCACCGCTGCGGGATGAGAAAGTGAGAGACGAAATCCGCAGAGAACTACATACAGTCCGCGCGTTTCTGTTCCTGAAAGGCTTCGGCAGCTTGGAGACGCACTCACACCGGCAAACACACGTGAGTAAGCTTCATTTATTCTTTCATTCATCAGTGGCGGCGTGGGCGTACGGCGCATGCGCGTGGTTATAAACGAGACCGCAGCGCGTTATTACGCTTTATTCGTGCGGTGCTGGAGCGCAGCAGGAGCAGGTCTCTGTCCTCAGTTCACACTGACGTGATGTAATGACGTAGAGTTCACCAGAAGGCGAACGAGGAGGGGGTGGGGGTGGTCTCCGCCCAGACACACACACACACACTGGGTCCAAGCAGCTTTCAAAATGGGGCTATTAGCAGGATTAGCCTGTTAAAGGAAAGCCGAGCACAGCTCATGTGATCAGTAACAACAGTTCATTCAGGAGGTGTTTAGAGCGAAACAGCCTGAACTGGTGGAGGATGCGTCCTTATCTGGAGCCACAGTTACAGGAAACCAGCAGGATGGAGGTCAGAGGTCACAGGCCTTGATGTCTGTAAGGTGTTGTAAGTGACTTTAGGCAACAAGGTGTTTACAGGAAAACATCAAAAAAAGTGTTTCAGATAATCATCAGAACAGAAGCCCGTATTTACTACCTGCTCTGAAGCGGTTTTTGTTTTACTGCACAAGGACCCCCCTCCAGACCTTCATGAATTGCTGCAGGTTTTCCATTCACTGGGCGGATAATTAAAATCTCGTTAGCCGCCTGTGGGTGCAGAAGCAGAGGGTCCAGCGTCAGAGCCTCGCACCCAACTCTGCGCTCCAGCTCTTTGTTGTGAGGTGGTGCAGTTGTGCTTTATTTGGTGATTTCATCTTTGCGTTCACGTGTCATCACATAAAAACTGGATGCGCTGATTTAAAGCGCGTAGGTACAGATGCAGTTACATAAGCACGTGTTGACAATGAGCCGCGCACAACCACACGCACACACTCACTGAAGTAAAACTGGAAACTGCCGGGTCATTGAGGTTAATAAGATAATCACACTTCAGCTTTTCACTTTTCACTCTTTGTTGTGTTGACTCAACAAAGTGTAAATGCAGTAGAACTAAGTATGAATGAACACAGACTCAAACCAGTGTGGCTGAACAGAGTCAAGTTCTTCTTCTACGTCAGTTTACAGTAAACACCATCTTCAGCTTTGACTTTTCTCCCAGTTACTGTAAAGCAGAACTAATGTGAAGCACACATCTGAGCAACAGCTCTGATCCAGGTTCTTTATTTTTATCCACAACTAAAATCCTGTTGTTAAAATAAGAGTGTGAGTAACAGCCTTTACTGTAAATCTGCCATTAGTCCCTTTTAGCATCTCTGTGAAGGAATCAAGTGAAGTGAATCACCCAGGTCCACCTGGAAAGTGGGCCAGTGGGGCTGCACTTAGTCACGTACAGCGTGTGTGTGTGTGTGTGTGTGTGTGTGTGTGTGTGTGTGTGTGTGTGTGTAGAGGAGAGGGGAGTGTGTGCGTGTGCATGTGTGTGTGTGCGTGCGTGTGTGTGTGTGTGTGTAGAGGAGAGGGGTAAGGCGTGTGTGTGTGCGTGTGTGTGTGTGCATGTGTGTGCGTGTGTGTGTGCATGTGTGTGTGTGTGTGTCTCGCCATGAACACACTCCCGTCTGGGCTCGGCGCCAGCCTGCGCCGCCCTTACGTAACCCTCCTGAACCCCCTCCCAGCTTCCTGCCTCCTTCTGGCTCATTCCTTTCTCTTTGTGCCTTCGCTTCTCTTCTCGTGACTCTGTTTTCTTCTATCTTCTTCTTTGTCTTCCTCCTGTCCTCCTTTGCATGTCCGCTTTTCGCCTCGTCACCGTTTGCCCTGTAGCTATGACTGTGCAGATTTTTGCGCGCGGACGCCCTCCACCCTCCGCTCTGCGTGTTCCTGTGTGTGAGCTCACGGCCTGAAGGGTTCAGTGCTTTCAGTGAACTCAGAAGAACAAATAAGCAGAGGAATAGAAATATGTGTAATGTTTACATGCAAACTACAAATTTGTATATTCCACCTGTGTCCCAAGCAAAGCAGCTCCATGGTTTAAAAGGCTGCTGGACTCTAGTACTGCTGAAGCAAATATTTGTTGAGCAGCAGAACCTGAAGCCAGTTTGCTGTCTGTCCTAAAGTCATTTCTGTCCTTTTATATAATGTTAAATACTGCGTGACTTTAAAGTGGGCATCTTTTTCATATTCTAGAAAAAGACGGCTTTAATTTCCGACGCTCGAACGTTCTGGTGTCTCTGTTTTGTTATAGGAAGGAAACGAGAGGCTCCGGCTGCAGGTGTCGTTACGTAAGAGTCATTTTCAGGCCAGTTTGTCCGTTGCTACAGGAGTTTGGTTTCTCTGCTGCAAACACAACCAAGCCCATATTTCCAGACGTTCCATTCGAATCCCAATGACTTCAGTAAATGTGCTTTACTGGGCTGTTGTTCTGTGTCAGAGCTCCAGACGTCAACAGGACATAACAGGTGTTCATGAAGAATGTAAAGTAACTTTGATTCAGCCGTTTAGTGTGTGTGTGTGTGTGTGTGTGTGTGTGTGTGTGTGTGTGTGTGTGTGTGTGTGTGTGTGTGTGTGTGTGTGTGTGTGTGTGTGTGTGTGTGTGTGTGTGTGTGTGTGTGTGTGTGTGTGTGTGTGTGTGTGTGGTTAGTGACTGCTCTGTGTACATGAGCTCATGCTGCTGTGTTGAAGTGTGAGGAAGTGTGTGTTTGATATTTAGTTCGGTTACAGTTCAGGTTGGAGTCGTGTTGCGTTCAGGGCAGATGTCAGAGTTGGACATTGGGCAGCGGTGATTCAGGTTTAAGGAATGCATTATGTCATTGTGCTCCGCTTCACAAAGGCCAGGACGCGTGTGTGACTGAGGTCAGTGAAGACCTGCAGGCAGATCAAAGAGGCATCTGTCGACCGACTACAAAGGAAACGGCTACTTAACTTCACAGGACAGAGACATTTTACAGATACCAAACGGCAAATGTAAAAAAATAATATGTTCAAATGATGGCAATAATTGAATAATATCTAATTGGAAATGACAATAAGTCCAATGTGTTTCTCTTTTCAGTAAAAAAATGGATCTTCACAATAAAGACATCGTCCCTGGAGAGATTTTACCAGTGGTGATCATTGGTAAGAAGCTCACACGCTTATTTAAGATGGCTTTAATTCTTGTTTCTACTGTTGGTTTGACCTTTAGGAAGCTTCACTGTCACAGTCAAGACCAAACATTCAAATCCTGACAGACTATATATAATTTCATAGTCATTGTGATGCCTCATAATGACTTTATTGTGTGAGACTTTGCTGAGTCATTGGTTTATGAAGCAGATTGACCCAACACATTAGTCAATGAGTCATAGTGTTGCTGTGGTTAATCATTGACTGTTTATTTAGCTGTAGCTAAATTCACACTAGCTCCTGTTTGGACATTAGTTTACAGGAACAAACAAGAAAATCAAGTCAATAAAACATTTCTGAAGATTTCTGCTGGAGTAACCATAGTAACCAGTGTGGAAATAACAATCAACCAGAATGTGATCAGTGGACTTTCAAGGCACCTGGGACTTCATTACTGTGTTTTGTTGCAACAAATCAATAGTCTCAGAAAACCTGAGCTCTGTGTGTCTGTGTCTCTCAGGTAACGGCCCGTCAGGGATCTGTCTCTCGTACCTGTTGTCAGGTCACACCCCCTACCTGTCACCGGAGGCATCGCACCCCAACCCTCTGCTGCACAGCAAGCTGGCGGAGCAGGCTCACCTGTCGCTGCTGGAGCAGGTAACGCACACATGCACACGTACGCACACACACACATGCACATGCACACATGCACACGCACGCACACACACACATGCACACACAGATACACACACACACACAAACACACGCACCCAAACACACGCACCCAAACACACGCACCCAAACACACGCACCCAAACACACGCACCCAAACACACACACACACACACACACACACACACACACACACACACACACACACACACACACACACACACACACACACACACACACACACACACACACACACACACTTCACTTCACTTCATTAATGAATCCTGGCACCGTCTGTCCAGGACCTTGAATACTTGTGCGAAGGCTTGGAGGGGAGATCGTCCAACCCTGTGGCTGTGCTCTTTGACTCCCTGCTGCTCCCTGACAGTGACTTCGGTTTGGAGCACACGTCTCCGTTGGAATGGAGATACGAGCCGGAGCGCGCCGTCCCCCACCTGGTGCTGGGGAAGGGTCCTCCTGGGGGAGCCTGGCATGTGAGTCCATGGGAGCACTGTTTATTATGACACAGCCGAGATGTGTGACAATGCAATAACCTCTACTAATTGCAGTTTTAATAGTTGCATGTTCATGCATTTAATAATTTCATATTAAAACAGGAACCCTAACAAAACAGGGTTTCCGTTTTACACTTTATGGAAACGCTCCTCCTTCAGATGCTTTGTTGCACACATGATCCGACATGTGACCGAGTCTGACCTGCTCTATTTGTGCTGTTTCCAGGCAATGGAGGGCTCCATGCTGACTCTGAGCCTGGCCAACTGGATGGAGCTGCCAGGACTTAAACTGAAGGACTGGATACGAGACAAACGCAGGTCTGTTAAGCTTTACTTACATGTAATGACTCCTTGCGGGAAATGATTCCTGTTTGTTTTTAAAATGCGTTTAAATGTGCTTCCAGAAACGTGCGGAATGACCGAGCCACGCCTGCTGAGATAGCGTCCTACTACCAGCACTACGTTTCCCAGATGTCCCTGGAGCAGAGCTTCGCCTGCAGGACCACCGTCACCTCAGTAACGAGGCAGCCCGGCAACGAGGACGGGTCGCCGCCCTGCTGGAGGGTGATGGGGCTGCAGCGCAGGGAGGGGGAGGAGCTGGCAGGTACGTTGTAAGAAGGGATGTCTTACTGTGGTGTTCGTCTGCTTCATGCCACATCATCACCTCCACCTTTCTTCGTCCTCTTCCAGACGGTTCCTCTGTCTCCCAGGAGGTGCCTTTTTCCGTCTTGGCCCACAATGTGGTGTTGGCGACGGGGACCCACGACATCCCGGCCCGGCTCGGCGTGGAGGGCGAGGCCCTGCCCTTCGTCTACCACTCCTTCTGGGAGCTGGAGGCGGCCATCTCCCGCGGGGAGCTGGACCAGTCCTCAGACCCGGTGCTGGTGGTGGGAGCGGGGCTCACAGCGGCCGACGCAGTGCTGGCCGCCCACCACCTCAACACGCCCGTCTGCCACGTCTTCAGACGCTCGGTCACCGACCCTGGGCTCATCTTTAACCAGCTGCCCAAGCTGCTCTACCCAGAGTACCACAAGGTGAGGATCCGCTCATGAGCTTTTCGTTATTCATTACATCTGCGTGGGTCCAGTAGTCGTTACTAATCCACCCCTTCCTGTCCTTCGGCCTCTAGGTTCATCAGATGATGACACAGCAGCAGCACCGACCGAGCCCCCCCCCACACGACAATGCCCAGAACCTCCACCAGTCGTCACCTTCCTCTCTCTCTCAGCACCACTCCTACACCTCATCTCCCTCCTCGTACCCAGGTTACCTGAGCTTCCCACTTCACAGAGTGGTGGAGTTCAGGCCGGACCGGAAGTGCGTTCTGGAGTCAGACTCTGGGGAGCGGACGGTGGTCCAGGTCTCTAAGGCACTGGTTCTGATCGGGGCCCACCCAAACCTTTCCTTTCTGGACAACAATGGGCGTTCTCTCGGCCTCGACCCCAGCAAACCAATTTCTTGCCGGAGGAACCCGATTGAGGTGGACCCGTTCACGAACAAGGTGGTTGCGGCAGGAGGACCGGGCATGTACGCCATGGGGCCGCTGGTTGGAGAGAACTTTGTGCGGTTCCTGAAGGGAGGAGCGTTGGCCATCGCCAGTGACCTCGCCGTCAGAGGCCGCGAGGGAAGAGGAGCGGAGGATGTGACTATGGACAGACAGGTGGCCTCACAGATACAGTAGAAGCAGAAACCTGCGTCCCAGAATCCAGCTGATCTTCTCTCATCCAGACTCGAACGCACGTTTTAAAACACGCACAAACGGACTCAACAGGTCCAGCTAGAAACGCACAGCTTTATGGAAGTGGCTCTAGTTTTTCACTTACACCCTGAGCACTGCAGGATTTTCAGGCCAATCCTTACTAAGAGTAATACTACTACAGTACATGTACATCCATGTCACATACACAGCTTCTCAGTGCTGAGTTGTTATTGATCAACTGAAACATTTGTTGATTTGTCTGTGGATTTGCCAGCTGTTAACATCTGCTGTGACTGTGAAGGTGGAAGTAAAGTCATGAAAAACTGAGAGAAGCAAACTTTACAGCAACATGTTGAACGTGTGTCGAGTCTCTCACAAAGCCGCAGTCACTACAGTAACTGAACCAGTCGTGCATCACCTCAGCCTCACTCCAGTATTTCTGTGAGCGGACTCTGTCACAGACAGTTGTTAATTCCTGCTTCTCTCTACAAATAACTTCATGTCTGTGTTTGAATTATTACAGTGTCTGTGAACCTCTGGTGCTGTATTTTTGTATGTTTTTGTGTATGATTTATTATGCAACAAGCAGCTAAACCATGTTTCATCATGAATATTTTATACTTTATGAAAGAGAGAAATATATATTTTCTAAGTAAATTCATTTAAATGTTTAATTTGTAACATATTCACTGTGACATTTGATGAACAAAAGCATAATCTGGACTGATTTTGAACAGGTCGTATTCTAATAAGGTCTTGATTTCTATGGTGTGTAGCCAGAGAAATTCAAATAACTAATGACTGATGATTATTATTTGTAAACTTGATTTTAGGGGGTGTCCAGTCTGAGATCAGATCCTTTTTCCAAGATGTAATAAAAAAACATATACATAACCGTATACAATGATCACTGATTGGTCCGTCATGAAATGGCCCATTATAAACTTTTCTCATATAGAAGCATCTAAAATATTATTAGTAGAAGATAGATTATTATAGATTAGCTAAAGATTAAGGTGGTTGTTGAGGTCAAACATTCAAAATCCTGAAAAACCTGAATCTCTTATGTCTGATTTGCACAGTTTTGATTTCAACCGCCTGCATCACTGCAACGTAAAGATGAAGAAGCTGCATTTGTGTATTAATGGCCTGCACCAGGATGAGGAGGAGGAGGATGGTTGCTTTATCCCTTTTATGACATCATTCACATTTTTGCATTAAATTCACTTTGTTATTGCTGCTCAACTGATGGATCCAGTTTGGTGTTAATGTGAACCTCACATTTGATCAAACTGTGATTATCACAACATAACTGTGCATTTGTGGCAGATTAACCATCATCTTTTGTGGTAGTGAATGTGTTTAGAATAGAATAGAAAAGTCCCGCAATGGAGAAATTGCCATGTTGCAACAGCAGAATGTTTTTTAATGAGTTTACAGTAGTAACAAGGGCAGAGGATTAAACAATTTAAAAATATAAAATTATCCAGCATATAATGTAAACATATGGGCAGGTCACAGACTGTTATTTATATATCACTTTGAAAACACCATTGTTTTTTAGTATTAAATTCATAACATCTACAGATCAGTCACTAAATTCCGTAGTGTAGAAAAGTAACATTAAGGATGGTCTAGTTCTCAAAACACATTGTTTAATAAACAGTAAAAGACCAAAATTTATGTTTATGTTTCACTAAAGTGAGAAGATGTAATGAAAGACCAAATAATCATTCAAATTATGGTTAAAATGTTTTAAATGTATAAAACTATTACTTGAGCAGTCGTTTGAGTCTGATCTGGAACCATCTGTGCCTTGTTATTATTGATGAGATTTAGTACCACACCAGATTAAACTTCCTTCTGTGTCTGAGCCTGGCTTTGTTTGAATGAGGTCATTCATAATCAACAATAAAGTCTTCCATTCCTTCTGTTTTTTCTTTCTTTCTTAAACACCCGGCACTCACTGTCAACTTCCCTTTCCTCTGACATTGCTGTAGATGGGTTCTGATCTGACCAGTAGAAGAAGAGCGGTAATTGGAAATGGCTCGGGCTCCGCAAAATCAAGACACTGCGCCCCCTGGTGTTAAATACCCGTCATTACAAGTCAAAATGAAACAAATGCAATAATTCACATCAAACCGTAATTCTGTACCAGTCTCCGGATTAAAAAGACAAACGGGCCGGATGTGGCCCGCGGGCCGTAGTTTGCCCACCCCTGGTTTAGAGAGTATAGTGTCATTTAGATATTTATTCATTTCAAAGCATGCAGTTCAAAAACTGGAGTTTTTAAAGCGCTGGTTAAAATACACGATTCAGTCCATGCTGGATTATGGGAGTCTTGTGTTTGGCTCAGCAGCTAAAGCGTCACCTCAGAAAGCTGGAAGTAGTTCATGCAAAAGCATTGAGACCATGCTGTGGTGAGGTTAAGACCACGCTCATGCTTTGCATGTAGAGATGAGGGAAATGCCAGTGAGTCCCAGACGTGAGCAGCTAGTGATGAGCTATTGGGCTGATATAACATAATATAAGGTTCTGGAACAAACACATCAGATATGGAACAGCACAGCAGTGACAAATGAAGTGGGGTTCCACCAGAACATTCTTCCCTACAGTGTCACTGACAGTAACTCCACCGTGGTTATTTCCACAAATACGAGTTGACCTGAAATTCAGGACACTCACTAGTGTTGGTGGAGGAATGGATTCATGACTTGTATCACAATTACACTGAAATGTACACAGATCCAAACACAGGAAGAACAGGGTCGGAATTTACCATTGCAGCTTCACTAATATCTGTTAATCAAAGAACATCGGGGCTTTTTGCAGTTTATACGGTAGAATTGTTAGCCATTACAGAAGCATTACAGTAGAACAGGTGAAACCAGGCAAAGTCATTCTGCTCAGATTCCAGCTCAGCTCAATTAGCAATAAAATCATTTCATCCCAGAGAAAGAAGGATGTAATTCATGTTATTTATGAAGCACTATTCAGACAACAACAGGTAAAGACAGCAGTTATGTTTAAATGGATATCAGCACACACAGGAATTAGAGGGAAAGTGTCACAGCTCATGTCATTTAGTTAACGCTTTACTCATTTCCGGTTTTATTTTGTCACCACTTCCTGTTCCAGCATCAACACCAGCATTTCTAGTTTTACTTGCGGTCCCTGTTAACATCGCCTGTGTATCATTAGTAATCAGCTCTGCAGTATTTAAGCACCACCTCTCATCCCAGCTCCTTGACAGATTGTCTGCGTTGTCTTGACCATCATCCTGTATTTCGTGTTTGACCTCGTTTTACCGACCTTGCCTCTAGTCCAGTCTCTGACAGTCCTGAACAGTGAGTTTTGATCATTGCCTGTTTTTTGACCTCGTCTGTGCCTGCTCCCTGTCGGATCCAGTTTTTGCCTGCCTCGTGTATGACCTTTGCCTGCCTGACCTCGAACAACTAAACTTTTGATCTTAACCAAGTCGACACTGTGCATTTGGGTCCTTCCTCCATCGTGTGTTACACAGAAAGAGGTGGCAGATTCACTGGGAAAGGAGGCAGTCAAACCGGAAGTTTCATGGACTTCAGCATCAGTAAGGCAGAAGCAAAAACCTTTTATTAAAAGTGAAATCATCAACAAATGGCAAAATAACTGGGATAGGGAATGAACAGGCAGACATCTATATAGAATACAGAGAGAAGTGGGATGAGGGCAGAAGGAAGAAACACAAAAACAAAAACAATATAATATCATCATATATAAGGGAAAATTGGGTCACAGAAAAATAAATAATAAATAGTTTTTTATTAAAAAAAATAAATAAAAAGACATTACATTTAATGGGAAAACACTACTCAGGGATGTGTGAGTTTTGTCAGGTGGAGGAATCAGTAGACCAAGCAGTGTGTATCTGTCAACAATACAATTCAGCAAGGGACACACTGACACACACATTACAGCAGATAGTCAGTCGCTCAGGGAGTTACAGGGCATTAGTCTTGTTTTTCAGGGAAAAACAGTGTATAGATATAACTTTGTTTTCTCTTCTTTTTAGATTGATTTTTCATTTTAAAAGCAAGAACAAGAACAGACTCCAACCTGAAGGGTGGCGTTAATGCGCCGCCATGTTGTTTGACAACTGCCAATAAACACCACGAAGAAGAAGAAGCAGCAGCAACAGAAGAAGAAGAGCGGCTTGCGGACTCCTAGCTCGATAACTACGGTGAGAGTCACTTAAGAGCGCTGCAGAACGGATTCGAAGCTCACAGCAGCAGCCGCCTTTGCTTGAAGAGGAGGACAGTCACTGCAGAACGATAAGCGATAAACACTGGATATGCCAAACTAATGAAAACAACTTAACAAATTTAGTAATTTGTTGCTAGTCCCGCTCGTAGCTGCTCAACGCTGTTACCGTAATAACCTCATGAATCGCGCGAGTTGAAAAATGGCTTGGGTGAGGAGGATCTCAGCTGTCCTGATTGTCTTGACATCTTTAGACATCCAGTTATTTTGTCGTGTTCTCACTGCTTCTGTGAGGAGTGTGTGAAGAAATGGTGGAGACAGAAACAAACACGTGAGTGTCCAGTTTGTAAAACTGTTTCAAGCAGCAAACATCCTCCTTGTAACTGGGCATTGAAGAACCTGTGTGAGGCCTATTTACTGGAGAAAGAGCAGAGACGCTCAGCAGAGTCTGAAGCTCTCTGCAGTCTTCACTCTGAGAAGCTCAAGCTCTTCTGCCTGGACCATCAGCAGCCGGTGTGTGTCGTCTGTAAAGAGTCCAAAAGACACACTGGCCACAGATTTAGTCCCATCAACGAAGCTGCACAGGATCATAGAGAGGAGCTGCAGAAACACCTGAAGCCTCTACAGGACAAACTGGAGAGATTAACACAATGTAAAAGAAACTGTGTTAAAAAAGTAAAGTACATTAAGGTTCAGTCTCAGAAGACAGAGCAGCAGATCAGGGAGCAGTTTAGAAAGCTTCATCGGTTTCTGCAGGAGGAAGAGGAGGCCAGAGTCGCTGCTCTGAAGGAGGAAGAGAAGCAGAAGAGTAAAGTGATGAAGGAGAAGATTGAGGCTCTGAGCAGAGACCTATTGGTTCTGTCAGACATAATCGGAGCCACAGAGGAGGAAGTGAAAGCTGAAGATGTCACATTGCTGCAGAACTGCAAGGCTACAGTGGACAGAGTCCAACAGCTTCAACAAATCGATGATCCACAGCTGGTGTCAGGAACTCTGATAAATGTGGCCAAACATGTGGGCAACCTGACCCACAACATCTGGAACGAGATGCAGCAAATGGTGTCCTACCGTCCAGTGATCCTGGATCCAAACACTGCTAATCGGGGAGCGATTCTGTCTGATGATCTGACTGAGATAAAAGCTGAAGAGAACCCAGAGAGGCCCAATCTCTACCGTGTTCTGGGCTCTGAGGGCTTTGACTCAGGGACTCACAGCTGGGACGTTGACGTTGGTGATAATGATTTCTGGTGTCTGGGTGTCAAAACAACGTCTTTACCTTCTAAGAAAGCATGGATGTTAATGTTCAGTGCAGATAAATATGAAACATGTTCTGTATCAGGTCCATCCATTGATCTTGCAGTGAAGGAGAAGTTCAGAAGGATCAGAGTTAGTCTGGACTGGGATGGAGGAAAATTGTCTTTCTCTGCTCCTGATACTAACACACACATACACACCTACACAGAGACCTTCACTCAGAAGCCCTTTCCTTTGTTTGCTACTACTGATACTTTACCACTGAAGATATTACCAGTGGTCCCCAGTGACTGAAACAATGATTGCAACATGGACAGCAGTGACACTGGTGATGGTGGTGACACTGCTCACAGGATCCTGAATTCACATTGAGCTGAAGAATCTTTTCTGTTTTAATTCACTTTGTTCTTGAAGTTGAGCTCAGGAGAAGGAGGAGGAAGACAATTGTTGCTTCTTGATGTTATGTTAACCTTGTATTGGCCAGTATATGTTACCATGTAGGTTTAGTAACACTCTGTTATGTCTAAAGATTTATGAAAATCCTCAGTTTAATCCTTGGACAGTGGATCAGTTTGTTATTATTTGTGGAGTGTGTTGCTCCTTATCCATCTTTTTTTTCTTATATATTCGTACTTAGTATTTGTATTAGTCTCCTATGTGTTGTCTGTACTAATATAAGCCATTTAACCAGTATAAGTGACATGTAACTGTAAGGAGAGAAAATTGCTGGCTGCTTCATAACAATAATAATATTCTACCACACACATTCAAGCTTTTAGGAACTTGTGATAAATTTGCAACATTAAATGTTTTTCGTGTACTTACCAGTTTCAGTCTACATTTATATAGTCTGTATTTGATGCGTACATTAGAAGTAAACTAAAAGAAGTCAATTAACCTTACATTTACGTCCCCCTCTAGTTTTGTTTGTAGGCCTCAGCAGCCTTCCTTCTTCCACTCACGCTGAGCGCTGCTCTAGTTCGCATTTGCCTCGTCGTAGAAAACAGGAACTAGGCCGTGTCAGAATGAGAGGGAGAAAAAGGGCTGTTAAGGCCCATAAACAAGACTAGAACTGCAACTACCCATAGACAGGACTTAATATCAGTGGATTTTAATAAATAAAGGGGTCCGACCATCTCGCCTGTGCTCTGCTGTTGCTTGTTGTTGATGTGGAGGCAGATGGTCGCCTCCATCCAGCCTGGTTCTGCTGGAGGTTTCTTCTTTCCAATGTTGCTGTCAAATTGTGATGGGCAACTTTCTTTAGCTTCATGACCTTTGACTTCTGGAGTAGGAAGTGTATGGAACTCCGAAGTGTTCAATTTTAAATTAATTAAACTGACCATGAAATTATAAAATAATCACAAACATTTTCCAAAATGAGCTTATTATGAAATAATTGTTTCATTTTGCTGTAAAATCTGCTCATTATTATAAAAATTCTATTTCATAATGATTATTTTCATAATACAAATAATTACATCTGCCTTTTTATTTAAATCCAGAAGTTTTTATTTGAATTTTATTTATTCATGTTTTTCCAAAATTGTCTTATCGTATAATACCCTTTTCCTGAAAGCACCACTAAGGAAGAATGTACGGGTGAAAGCATCGGTAAAAGTAGGATACGGGAAGAGAAAGTAATAAAGAACCTAGTGACGGTATTTATTTAAAGCTTCACTTTAATTCTAAGTGGGATGCTCTGCAGTTTTAATTGCATTAGTCATACACACTCATCCAGGCTGCCTTCAGGGGGCAGTGGACAGAGCCTTCACTTTGATGGCTCTGTTGGACCCCTCCAGGAACTGGCGGTCTCCCAAAGTTCCTCATACCCAGCCACATACACATACATGGTAGCCTGGGGGTGAAGCCAGCTGTGGCCTTGCTCTGCTCGTGTAGATAAACAGGCTTTCTAAATTTAGCTGTAAGTATTACTGGTACTTATTATTATCAATATCAATAATGTGTGATTATGGTAGCTGTGATTCACCTATGTCCATGTAAGCAGGAAGACATCTGCAACCACTGACTTAAAACCTAGGCAACATTTAATGTAGAACATTCACCCTTTAACTACTTTCATTGACCTTGACACAGATAACTACATTGAAATAATGCTTTGTATTGAGTTTTGTATTTTTCCTCTAATGGAACATGACATACAGTACAGTGTATTGTCATAGGCTATATAAAAATATGACTGTATATCACCATTGCCACTTCTATGACATAATTGAATGGTCTATCTATCTCCACACATTAATAATTAATTAAAGTTCATTGTAGCTACTGCTGCAGGTCAATTAATTGGAACAAGAGAGGAATCTGCATTAAACATCTGTGAGGATGTTTACTGGTCTGTTTTTGAACATGAACCTGAACTTGAACCTGAACATTATAGTGAAATGGTAGAGGGTGTTCTGTTGTGCTGTTTGACACTAATTGTTGAACACACCGAGTAAATCATACTCAAGCCAGTCACGTTTATTGCACACATGGCTACATACTTAGCCTAACACAATGAGTTCCTCTACCGGCAGCTTAACAGTCCTTCACAATAAAAGTCTTTATGGCTTTAACAACAATGTTAATTGTTACAAAGAGAATGAATGATTTTCAGTGCACAACCAACATCACTTAAAACTATTATCTTCTACACTTATATAATATACTAAGTGTACATACTTACGCCTATGCCGGTTTCATTCTGACCAAGGGGCTTCAAAATAAAGTACAAAAACACAAATGGAACTTAACTACTTAATAGCGTTATGGTATCTTACAGTTACACTATGTAATTGCGATAACGAAGATGATAACATATATTAAAGCAATTACATGACCTTAAAACGTTTACGGCATGGATCCAGTGTCCGAGTAATTGTAAAAACGCAGTCTTAATAAACCAGTAAATAAGTAATTTCCCGTAGATGCCATGGATGTGCTGTAGATGCCATGGTATGTGCCGTAGATGCCATGGTATGTGCCGTAGATGCCATGGTATGTGCTGTAGATGCCATGGTATGTGCCATAGATGCCATGGTATGTGCCATACTGTAGATGCCTACTACTGAAACTACTGAACTACTGAAAATGTTTTAGTAGTGTGTATGAAAGGATTTCACTAGTGTGTATGAGAGCCAATTTTTCACGTGTGTGTGAGAGGATAATTCTGAATTATGTCCTGCACCTCATAAACTATTGTTATTGTTTCATTACTTTCATTTTTTTCATTTGTTTCTTTTGCCCCTTCCATGTCATGTCCTCTGGGAAGCTGTAACCTGGAACATTTAAATGACTGAAAACTTGTTGATTGTACTCACGTGTGGACTGAACTTTTGGGAGTTTTATTAGTTTGACAGTGTGGTGTGTACTTGGCAGTGAGGAGGGCTACGGTGTCACATTTCTTTAAAATGATTCTAATAAACTGTTTTTTTAATACAGGCTGATGCATCCCAGCTACCGAAACGCGAGGAGGTTGTTTCTCAAACTGACTCCACTGCAGCCTGTGGACACACGTCTGCCTTGTAGAAGAGTTGTTGCTCACCTCAGGAGCAAAGGTATGTACATTTAACAGCAGCAGCATTTTACAGGTGGTCTAAGTCCAACATAGGTGCCTGTCCCTCAGGAAACACTGCGCTGATCCAGACCAGGGAAGGTGGGATGACTTGGACTCTTCACCCTAGAAGTCCCCAGCACCAGCTAACAAGACTTCTAGGCTAGATACCTGCAACAACTTGAGATACACACAGACATAGTACTGAAAAAAACAATAACTACATTTCTACTAGTTATATATTAGCACTTGATATATCATACACCTTACTAAAAGCAATTAAAAATATATTAGGTCAATATGTATTTAGAACCAAAACTATGTTTGTAAACCAGAGTTCCCAGGTAAATTATGATTAATCTGTAAATAGTAAAATGTTCTAAAGTTTTTTATTAATTTCTGAGATACTTTATTCCATGCATGTGTAATTGTCTGATATACTGTATATTAAATGTGTTCTGTGTCAGCGAGCGGCAATGAACGGACCCACATGCACAGCGATGAGACGATAGACAAGGAGATGCGGTCAAACTGATATTTAATCCAAAACTCAGGTCACAACGGTCCGGGGTCATACCCAGGTAACAGTAGATAATCCAGACAGACGTGGCAGGCTCAGAGACAACGAACTGGAACAACGGTAACACACAAACAACGATCTGGCAAGGGACTGAGGACACTGGTGGTGGTTAAATACAATGTGACTTGATTACTGATACAGTGCAGGTGTGGATAACGATCAGGTGAAGCAGGGACAGCTGTGACGAGAACAAAACCCCAACACCTGCCCTCCTGGAACTGAAGGTGTGTGGGCTCCCTGGCTGCTAGGATTCTTTCCTCTGCTTGCTGGATGGGCGTAGTGGCGGAGCCCCTCACATCACCCTGGCTTCCACAAGTGGCATTGTTCATGCACCAACGTCTGCCTCACCCTTTGGGTGAATAATGATAAGCTACAGCCTTACTAACCTTGTAGTGGGACACTTTCCAAATCCAACTGTAAGTATTATTGATACTTATCACTACCGATATGAATAATGTGTGATTATGGAATTTGTGGTGTTGTATGTCATGACTTTTATTAAGTAGTATGGGATATGTATAATAATGCACATATGTATGTATATTGTATGTATATGTTTGTATTAGTATGTGCACATACCTTAGCACTATTATTGGTATTAGTATTAATCTCCAAGGTAAACCACAGTACAAAAATTGTTTAGTTATGAATGTGTTAGCCTAAGGTACATCCATGCTTCTTATTTATTTATTTTTTTGCTCCGATTGTTTACTTAACAGATTTGCTTGGTTTCAGCAGCTGGTTGCACCCCTTATCCCCCCTCCCCCCCACCCTCCCGCATACACACCCTAAAGCAGAAACCTAACCTGTCCACCAACACAGCAACATCACACACATTTTGGATTAGCTAAATAAACCATTAAATAAACCATAAATCAGGAAGAGTATATATATTCTATATATACTCTTCTTGTTAAAGCAAAGCTGTCCATCACAATATGGCATTCAGCGTAATATATGCTGCTTGCTTAACTGCTGGACAGAACAAAAAAAAAAAAAAAAAAAAAAAAAAAAAAAAAAAAAAAAAAAAAAAAAAAAAAAAAAAAAGAACAAAACCCGGAAGTAAAGCTAAAACAGGAACAGAAACCAGGAGATTACCAAAATAAAACAGGAACAACTAGACACAAAACCCAGATCGTGACAGTACCCCCCTCTCAAGGGCGGATTCCAGACGACCAAAAAAACAACAAACCCGAGCAGGGCGGGCGGAGGGAGGACCGGCGGAGGGACAGAACCAAAGACAACCCGCACAGAACACGGACAGGGCGGGCGGAGGGCGGACTGGGGGGAGGGCAAAACGGGAACCCCCATCAAACAAAACTCACGCCCAAACACGCCAAACCAGAGAACCTAACAGAAAAACAAAACAAGACCGAGTCCCAAAATCAAGAAGACAACACGAATGTCCGTGAAACAGGAACAGAGTCCATGACCAGGAAAACAACAACGACGTCTCGCCGCTCCCTCTTAAGGCGGGTGGAGACGCGGTGAGATCCTGCCCAGCCGCCGCTGAGGCAGAGGGGCACACCCAGTGCCCTTGGTCTGGGCCAGCGTCCACGGGGACCCCCCCGAACGGCGATGTCCTCCTGGCGGACGCTGATCCAGGAGGCTGAGGAGTCGAGGCGGACGGCGCCGCAGGAGGCAGCGCCATCCAAGCAGCAGGCGGCGCCGAGGGCGAGGCCACCAGTCCGGCAGCAGAGCCAGAGACGATGCAGGAACCAGAGGCGACGACGGACGTGGAGACCAGGCCGGAGCCGGGCCGGCGGGAACCGATGCAGGTGCGGCCGGAGCCGAGCCGCCAGGAACCGATGCAGGTGCGGCCGGAGCCGAGCCGCCAGGAACCGATGCAGGTGCGGCCGGAGCCGAGCCGCCAGGAACAATACCCTCCTGGAGGTCCGCCGGGGCTGCGACGGGCGCGACCCCCTCCTGGAGGTCCGCCGGGACTGCGACGGGCGCGACCCCCTCCTGGAGGTGCGCCGGGACTGCGACGGGCGCGACCCCCTCCTGGAGGTGCGCCGGGGCTGCGGCGGGCGCGACCCCCTCCTGGGGGTCCGCGGGGACTGCAGCTGGCGCGACCTCCCCCTGGAGGTGCGCGGGGACTGCAGCTGGCGCGACCTCCCCCTGGAGGTGCGCCGGGACTGCCACCCCGAGACTGACAGGGACAGGAACGGCATCTACTTGGCCGACAGGGACAGGAACGGCATCTACTTGGCCGACAGGGACAGGAACGGCATCTACTTGGCCGACAGGGACAGGAACGGCATCTACTTGGCCGACAGGGACAGGAACGGCATCTACTTGGCCGACAGGGACAGGAACGGCATCTACTTGGCCGACAGAAACAGGAACGACCTCAACTTGGCCGACAGGAACAGGAACGGGGACGGCCGCAACATGGCCGACAGGAACGGCCTCAAAATGGCCGACAGGAACAGGAACAGGGACTGGAACGGCCTCAACATGACCGACAGGAACAGGAACGGGGACTGGAACGGCCGCAACATGGCCGACTGGAACGGCCTCAACATGGCCGACTGGAACGGCCTCAACATGGCCGACAGGAACAGGAACAGGGACTGGAACGGCCTCAACATGGCCGACAGGAACAGGAACAGGGACTAGAACGGCCGCAACATGGCCGACAGGAACGGCCGCAACGTGGCCGACAGGAACGGCCGCAACATGGCCGACAGGAACTGGGACGGCGTCCCCTCCGGAGCCGGCATGACTGCTTACAGCTGCCGAGCTCGACGGAGGAGACGTCGGGCCTGATCGGGTGTGCACAGCACCCGTTCGACAGGTGGAGTCCTCTGACTGGGATAAGACCTGCGCGTGACTGGACTGAACTGGGACAGGAGCGTGACTGGACTGAACTGGGACAGGAGCGTGACTGGACTGAACTGGGACAGGAGCGTGACTGGACTGAACTGGGACAGGGCTCGACTGTACTGGGACAGGGCTCGACTGTACTGGGACAGGGCTCGACTGTACTGGGACAGGGCTCGACTGTACTGGGACAGGGCTCGACTGGACTGGAACCTGAACTGGGCTCGACTGGACTGGAACCTGAACTGGGCTCGACTGGACTGGGCTCGACTGGACTGGGCTCGACTGGACTGGGCTCGACTGGACTGGAACCTGAACTGGGCTCGACTGGACTGGAACCTGAACTGGGCTCGACTGGACTGGAACCTGAACTGGGCTCGACTGGACTGGGCTCGACTGGACTGGGCTCGACTGGACTGGAACCTGGACTGGGCTCGACTGGACTGAGACCTGGACTGGGCTCGACTGGGCTGAGACCTGGACTGGGCTCGACTGGGCTGAGACCTGGACTGGGCTCGACTGGGCTGAGACCTGGACTGGGCTCGACTGGGCTGAGACCTGGACTGGGCTCGACTGGGCTGAGACCTGGACTGGGCTCGACTGAACTGGAACCGGGACTGGGCTCGACTGAACTGGAACCGGGACTGGGCTCGACTGAACTGGAGACGGGACTGGGCTCGACTGAACTGGAGACTGAACAGGGCTCGGCTGGACTGGAGACTGAACAGGGCTCGGCTGGACTGGAGACTGAACAGGGCTCGGCTGGACTGGAGACTGAACAGGGCTCGGCTGGACTGGAGACTGAACAGCTCGCGGCTGGACTGGAGACTGAACAGCTCGCAGCTGGACTGGAGACTGAACAGCTCGCGGCTGGACTGGAGACTGAACAGCTCGCGTCTGGACTGGAGACTGAACAGCTCGCGTCTGGACTGGAGACTGAACAGCTCGCGTCTGGACTGGAGACTGAACAGCTCGCGGCTGGACTGGAGACTGAACAGCTCGCGGCTGGACTGGAGACTGGGCAACACACGGCTGAACTGGGGACTGGGGACCGCATGAGTGCAGGAAATCCTCCCAGCGGAACAAACGTGGGGCTGGGCAGGTTGGTGCAGACACAACGGTGCGACGGGGCGGGGAGGAGGAAACCGAAACCTTCGGCGGTGCGACCGGCGCTGGCGTGGTGCGGAGCGCGTCGCTTAGCTCATTGAACCTCGCGCACAGTCGCTCATAGAGGCGACGAACACTGGGGCGCTCCAACACGCTGTCATCGTCCTCCAGCGTCAATATCGCCACCTCCACGGCGCTGCGCTGGTTCTCCGGGTTAACCGCCCGTCGGTAATCCTCCGCGAGGATTTGAAAATAAACGCGTAGGTCGCTGGGTAGCTCGGCGCAGGTGAACTCCATACTTCCTCGCAGGTGAAGGAGACTCGCCGCCAAAAAAAAAAAACCAAGAAACAAAACAGTCACTGACCTGGGCGACGGCTGAGTGCTGGCTGGGTCCAAGTTTGGCCAGATCGTTCTGTCAGCGAGCGGCAATGAACGGACCCACATGCACAGCGATGAGACGATAGACAAGGAGATGCGGTCAAACTGATATTTAATCCAAAACTCAGGTCACAACGGTCCGGGGTCATACCCAGGTAACAGTAGATAATCCAGACAGACGTGGCAGGCTCAGAGACAACGAACTGGAACAACGGTAACACACAAACAACGATCTGGCAAGGGACTGAGGACACTGGTGGTGGTTAAATACAATGTGACTTGATTACTGATACAGTGCAGGTGTGGATAACGATCAGGTGAAGCAGGGACAGCTGTGACGAGAACAAAACCCGGAAGTAAAGCTAAAACAGGAACAGAAACCAGGAGATTACCAAAATAAAACAGGAACAACTAGACACAAAACCCAGATCGTGACATTCTGTAATGAATACACATTCAATCATACTGGCTCCAGTCCTGGATCATCAACCATTCATGACAGTAGGTTTGGCAACTAGTTTAGGCGTGTTGAGGTAAGATTTATCGAAATTTTAATTTAATTAATTAATAAAAGCAATAAACACATGCAATTACAACTATAACTACAACTATAGCTTTCAATACAATTTGAAAGCCATGCCTCTGTAGGCATTCACTGTTCCTACATTGGCACTTAATTAGAGACAAATACGGCAAAATATAAGCTGCAGCTGAAGATCCCATTATAGAAAAATTATTTTCACACAGCAGCAGAACAAGAAATAAAAAAACATGTAAAAATTAGTTTTTATTAGTTTATGGAGCTATGCTCCCAAACTATGGGGTGCCAATTGTAAAAGGAGCACTTATAACTAGTTTTCTCACATTTAACTAAATGACACAACATGTTTCCTCACATTTAGTTAAATGTGCAAAAGTCTAAATGTAAATGTTAAATGTAAATGTTAAATGTTAAATGCAAATGTTAAATGTAAATGTTAAATGTTCGCCGAGTGTAAACTGAATATTCATAAATGTGCACATAGACTCCACCCCTACCCTCAAACAGCGCTGGTCTCAGATCAGAAACACGAACTCAATCACCTCAAACAGTGCGCGCAAACCCCGCCCACATCTGATCTGGAACCTTTTGTTTTTAGCCTGGACGTAACTTCGGCTAGCTAGTATAGTTAGCCAACTAATTCTCCACCGGCGCCACAGAAATATTCTTTTTAAACCTACTTGACTCCTCATTAATGGTGTTTACGACAGAACAGCAGTTTGAAGCGGAGCCTCAGCCCGCACACCTGCCGTTACAGCCCGTTCAATCTCCCCCAACGGGAGGGAGTCGGAGCTGGCGGCCATGATGGCTTCGACTTCAGGTTTCTCTCCAGTATTTTCGAGCACCGATCCAGAGTCAGATGTGGGCGGAGCTATGCGTACTGTTTGACGTGTTTGAGTCCGCGTCACTGATCTAGGATCATAGAGGGTGGAGTCTACTTAAATATTCAGTTCGATCATTTAACATTTAACATTTAGATTTAACATTTAGATTTAACATTTAACATTTAGATTTAACATTTAACATTTAGATTTAACATTTAGATTTAACATTTAACGTTTAGATTTAACATTTAACATTTACATTTATATTTAACATTTACATTTAGACTTTTGCACATTTAACTAAATGTGAGAAAACATGTTGTGTCATTTAGTTAAATGTGAGAAAAGTAGTTATAGGTGCTCCTTTTACATTTGGCACCCCATACCAAACAAGCTGTAGTCATGTTCTGAATATTCTGTTGTATTCATTCAGGCTGCTTATTGGCAACCATTAGTATTAGCATTAGCAGCTAATCAAGTTGCGTATTATATAAATCAATAAATTAAATTAAATGTGAAATTGCCAGACTTCGCCAGCGACGACCCCTAAAACAGAGCGTTGTGGACGAGAGCCTAAAGCACACGTTTCAGACGGTCCGTGGGGCGAGTTACAGACGCCTGATTGACACGTGGTCCAAGTCTTTAGCGACACTTAGCGTGGAAAAACGCGTGTGCAGGGACCTTTAACGGTCTCGTCCGAAACTGAGAAGCGAAAGTGAAACTATCGAGTCCGCGTCGCAGTGAACGCAGTGAACGGTTCTCGTGTGTTTTGTTGGTTCAATCGATGGTTGTGATCGTTAATCAGAGGAGTCCGTCAACATGCAGCTGCTTCCTCTGAGTCTCTGTCTCCTGACTTTGACTGGATCAACGTTTTCTGACGGAAACGGTGAGAAAAGTTTATTATGAGCTGAAGAGAAGGAACCCAATATAATTAGATAGAAACGATGTAAAACAGGAGACTGTTTATCTGTGGGTGAAATAAAGAGTCCGTGTTTATATGTTAATGTTAATAATGTGAATGAATGAGTCTCAGTTCATCCGTTCATGCTTTTATTCCACGTCCGTTCAGGGCGTTGTCTCATTAAAGGAAGTGAAGCTCTGAGACTCCGACATGATGAACACATGAACAGCAGCAGTTCATGTTGTGCTTTTATTCACATCTACGTCCCAGTAACTGAACACAGTGGTTTCTCTACGTGGAGCATCGTCTCTTATTGCAGCGTGTCTGACTACAGCTGCTTCATAACATGAAAAACCATCTGCTCCATGTGTTTGTGGCAGCAGAGATGCTCCGTTAGACTCTGGGCAAGTGTTAAACTGCGGTCAAGTGAGCCGTCGTTCATCCAGCCGCGCTTCAAAAACGTCTTGCGCCCGTATTACGCGCTTTACAGCAGAGCACAAAACACGCTCGTTGCGACTTCCTCTTTTCATAGCGAGATGTCGGTCTGTTCAAAACATGGAAAACTACGAAAGAAAATATTGCATATATAGAAAAACTGTCGCCTAATAAAGATCCATGTAGTTTTACTGCAAAATTAAGCACTTATTAGTATTTAAAACTACCATGTCATACTGTTACTGTACAGTCAACTTTAGGTTTAGTCAACTTTAATGATCAATAACTAGGTTTTTGTGCATAGTTCCAGGCTCAGACCACTTTCCCTTGTTCTACTAGATGTGTACTATCACCACACATAACATGGTACTACTAAAATCCTAAACTATACAGTAAAAGTACACAGATCTTTGTGGGGCCATGGTACACATCTAGTAGATCAGGGGGAAAGTGGTCTGGGCCTGGAACTATGCACCAAAGTCAAGTTATTGATTAATAAAGTTGACTATACGGCCCATACAGTAACAGTATGACATGGTAGTTTTAAATTCTAATAAATGCTTAATTTTACAGTAAAAGTACACGGATCTTTATCAGGCGACAGTTTTTCTATATATGCAATATTTTCTTTCGTAGTTTTCCATATTTTGAACAAACCAGACGTGTCGCTATGAAAAGAGGAAGTCGCAACGAACGTGTTTTGTGCTCTGCTGTAAAGCGCGTAATACGGGCGCAAGACGTTTTTGAAGCGCGGCTGGATGAACGACGGATGAACGAACGACGGCTCACTTGACCGCAGTAGAAATTAACTAGTGCTTAAACCACAGTTCTACAATCAGACCCTCGAGTCATTACATTTACAGTTTTGCACCAGTTGCACAAATCAAGTCACTATTAAAAGGCAGCTCCTTTCGGCTTCATCCCGTCAGAGGTCAAAGGGAATAATTCATATGACTGCACTTCCTGCCGCAACTCCTCACTGAGGGAATTTAACCTGCAACCTATGCAAGAGGAGCACAACGCGCCAAAAACTGCGTCACAGCCAGGGTCACATTTATTTACTACTTATGAGTCTAAACATGACTCCACTTATTTACTTAATAAATGTTTTAATTTTCCAGGTCCAGAGATCATCACAGTGACAGAAGGCAGTGATGTGATTCTGCCCTAAAATCAACAAGAACATTGAGTCTGAGCAGATTGAGTGGAAGAAAGATGGAAAGAAGGCGGTTTACCTGTATGAAGGTGGACCGTTATCAGGTCAAGATGATCAGTTCAGTGGTCGTGTGTCTCATTTTAATCATGAACTGAGGAACGGTGACGCCTCCATAACCATCAGTGATACTAAAGTGTCTGACAGTGGAGACTACACATGTGATTTCCCAAATCTTCACCAAACCTTCACCGTTCGTCTTGTTGTTGGTGAGTGAACGTCTGATTAATAACTGATGAACTTGTGAAACATCTGGTTCAGTAACGATTCAATGAGCTGTACTGAGTTTTACACCAGATTCTCTTTAATGGTGAAACATTAAGTAAAGCTGACGTTCTGATACTGGTTCTCATACAAAACTGGACCTGAGTTATAATTCAACATTAGCATGAGACACAAAAGTGTGACACTGTTAACGACCTCGTGTCAACAAAATCACTGTGTGAATCGTGAACAACATGAATGAACAAATTATTGCTACATATTTTCATCTTCCAGGTCCAGTGAGCATCATAGTGATAGAAGGCGATGATGTGATTCTGCCCTGTAAAATCAACAAGGACATTTCATTAGAGCGGTTTGAGTGGAAGAAAGATGGAAAGAAGGATGTTTACCTGCATGAAAGTAGTCCGTTATTAGTTGATGATGGTCAGTTCAGTGGTCGTGTGTCTCATTCTGATCATGAACTGAGGAACGGTGACGCCTCCATAACCATCAGTGATACTAAAGTGTCTGACAGTGGAGACTACACCTGTGATTTCCCAAATCTTCACCAAACCTTCACCGTTCGTCTTGTTGTTGGTGAGTGAACGCCTGATTAATAACTGATAAACTTGTGAAACATCTGGTTCCTCAGATTCAACCACAACCACACACATTTACTTTGTATCAATTATGACTGATGTTTGTGGTTTTTTTTTTAGATTTAGTCTTTAACATTTGATTTTATTTTATATTATAATTTTTTTCTGAATTCTATAGTGAAAGTGTCACAATAAATATTTATTTGTCTTATTTGATCACTTTATAAATTGAATACAACATCTGAACCATTCAACAAAGGTTTATTTGTGTTTGTTTCTCTTATTTTTCCACCTACTTGATTCCCAACACTGGTACATGTGGTGGTGTGAGTCAGGATAAATTACATTATTAGTCTAAATATCTGGACACATGAACTAAACTGTGTAATTACAGTTTGTGCTGTATGAAATCCTTTTAACCTGAATGAGAACACATGAATCAATCTATAGTTTAACCTGTTGCACTGAAGAGTTACTTGATTTGTATAATTGCTGACGTCCTAAATCCTCATTTTGCCCTTTTTAAATTAAACAACAAGCCAAAATGACACGTTTAAACTTATGACTGTTCTCCATAAGTTGTTGTTGTTGTCCACAGGTAAAGCTGCAAAGGTTTCCATCCAAAATCCTGAACAAACTGAGGACGGGTTCCTGCTGAAGTGTTTGGTTTCAGATGTTTCTCCAGGATTTAAACTGAACATCTCCTGGTTCGACAGCTCTGGAAACAAACTTATTGAACAAAAAAGCGACACAGAAAGTGAAAAACTCCACATCCTCCAAACTACTGTGAAAAAGAGCGACACTTATCGCTGTGTAGCAACAATGGAGGAACTCAGTCATCAGGTTCATTCTGAGGTTCATGTCCACATCCCTGGTGAGTTTCACTGTCTCCCAGTTTGTCGTTAATTGTTCATGTCTTAATAATAAATCTGTGTCAGGTCCACATCTGGAGTCATTAACTTTATTCAGACGTGTTCAAGTATCATGACAGCTTCATTTTTATTTCTATTTGGGAAACACTTGTCTCTGTAAATGTGAGTTTAGTTGTTAAAGAACAAGAAACAAATGGTTGATTCCTCAGTTTTACTCTATATTCTCTTATATCTATATCTTATATCTCTTATTTAGATTTGCATGATTTGTTTCTCATTTAAATGATGAAAGAACATCTGAGGTCCAAGGTGAGTCCATCACTGAGTTTCCTCCAGGTCCCAGTTCACCACCTTTGACCTGTGACTGACTGTGGATTATGCCTGTTGTTCCTGATGTGTTTAAAGCTTCATGGTTCAACAGTGACTGTAAATAGTTTGAAGCTCATGAAGTCGTGGTCGTTGTGAGTCACTAAATGAAACAACAGCAGGTTTTAAACATTTAGTCTCATTTACTCTGAGACGTCAGTGACTCTTGGCTTTTAGACGCTGGATCCATGTTGTTAAGTCCCACAACAGCCTCACTTTAAATTATGTTTATGTTTGAAAATATTATTTTATGTTCACATAGTTCACATGATTTTATAACAATAACAGGTTTTGATCATCGTATTTACTGAGGTTTGATGTTTTAGCTAATGTTCTCAGCTTTGATCAGTTTTATTGTTTGTGTGATGATGAGGATGAAGAAACCATGTTTCACCTCCATTATCTGTGTCACTAATGTTTGTTCTGTGTTTCAGGGTCAGACATCCCAGTGGTTGTGTGGGTTATTTTAGCAGTTATGGCTCCTATAATTGTAGCCTGGGCTGTATTTATATATAAATGGAAGAAAATGAGTTGAATGTATTTTCATCACTATAACATCAGAATGTTTTGTTCCATCAGCTTCTGTTTGAGCTTTTTATTCTTCGTCCACTTCAAATGTTCCTAAATGTCAAATGATGTTCAGACGTCATTTCTTGCAGCTGAACTGATGAGGTTCAGGTTGAATTCTTGTAGAAGTTGAGGCAGAGACATGAACGTTGTGTTTCAGACACATTTCAATGTTTCCTCTCATGGTCCACGTTGTGACTGAGGCTCTTTTCCTGTTCATCAGCTCAGATCTTAGTAGAAACTAAAGCTGGTGTCTGTGTCCAACTCTGAGCCTTGACTGTAGTTCAGCAGCTTGAGGTGCAGACGGCCTCCAGGAAGCTGAACATGGACTGATGCTCCGTCACTGTGACATCATCCACATGTTGAACACGTGATCGCTGCTGCAGCATCAGAGCAGATACTGCGTTTATTTGTCGTCCCCCTTCATAATTTCTTGAATCATTTTTTAACACATTCAGTTTATAGACACGTCTGAGATGATTGATTTTGTCTCTTGTCTGCAGGAATGCATGAAGTCTAGGAAACAGAAAACCATGACGACAATGATGCCTTTTATTCATGAAGAGGAAGAATGTGGTGCTTCTTTCATCAGATCCTAAAACTTCATCGACCCTCAACAACTCATCGTCTTCATTTTCATCAGTGAACTTTTCTCCATGGAGACAGTTCTTTCACCACTGTTGTCATGACAACCACCGCTTAATCTCTCCTTGGATTAAATAGTTATTTGTCTGAAAAATGTTTATTGAATTATTAAATCAGCAGCTTAGTTTTTGTCCATAACAAAGAAATCTTAAAACTATCATATCAGATTGTCACGGTTTGGTCACGGTTCCTGCTTTATTCTGAAAGGACTTCCTGTTTCCAGTTACACCACAGCTGCTCTCACACAATCACTGGTTCTCATCATGCACACCTGACAGTAATCAGTATTCAGCCCAGCATATAAGCTCCATGTCTCACACTAACCAGTTTCCAAATTGTCGCGTGTACTCACCTCTTTCCAGCATTACCGCCTCAGCTGATCCTGAGCTTGTTTTTGAACCTCGTGACTCCTGATTCCTGCCTGCTCCGTGCCTGTACCTGTAGAAAACCCGGTAACGAACCTGCCTGTCTGACCTGAGAACGCCTGATCCCGATCTGTGCCTTACATGTTATTGAACCTCGCCTGTCGTTGAACCTGAGAATGCCTGGTCCTCTGTACTGATGCTGCGCTTTCCTGTGCACGACCTCGCCTGAAACTGACCCTGTCTTCGCCTAATAAATCCCTTTATACCACGATCTGTTCCTGTTTGAGCCGTGCATGTGGGTCCGTCATCTCATTGGTTCTGACACAGATCAAGCTTCTTTATGTGGAAATACTTCACTTAGTATAAAGGTTGTCTTTGTTTAGTTCACCATAGCTTATTTTAGTCATGCATGTTCAAAAATGATTTTCCCGTGAATTTTCAGTAACTATTGTTGTTTTGTATCAACTTTTGTTTTGATTCCTATTAACAGACATATTTACAGTTTAATATCAGACTAGTTTTGCTTCTTTTATTTGCTGCAGCAAAAATTATTTAGTTTGATGTGAAGTTAAACATTTACTCCATCACCTGTTTATTTCTATCACATTAATACATTTGTTACTTTATTAACACAAACATCAGCTTAAATTAACGATCTTCCAGTATTAAATTCTTAAATAAATCACAAAATCTAAAATCAGATGTCGATGTTTTTGCTTTTTCATAAATAAACTAAACACGTTTAATCATTTCAAACCTGAGTTTTCCTGCTACATAAAGTTCACATTAGTTTCATTGGGTTGAACAGATAAACATCCACTGCTGAAGCTTTATTTCCAGCTGAATCCAGACTTTCTTCTTCTTCGTCGCCTCCAGCTTCACTGTCGTTCAGTGACTCTAACAACCGAGTCTCCACCGACCACAGGTGACGCCCGTCGTCCTGGGGTTCTTTAATCACGTGACCGCTGCCAAGCGACTGTCGCTGTTAAACAACAATGGCAGAGAAGATGCAGGACATGAGTCAGTTAATGTGGTGCGTATTTGCTAGGTTTTCACATTGTTTGAATCGCTTGTGGCATTTTGTGATTATAATATGTCCGCTGAAGCAAAGCGTCTTGTCTTCAGTATATAGTGTTTGAGAGCCGCGACCATTATTACAACGCCCACAGCGCCACCTGCTGGAAATGAACGAAATGAACGAATGACTCGAAATGATTCGTTCACCTTACTGATCGAGAGTTAAAGATCCGAGTCAGTTAAAAGAACCGAACTTCCAATCTCTACTCACTGCTGAAGCTAGTTAAGAAACGGGAAAATACGTCCAAGATGTGCTATTTGATGAGAGCGGTGGGAGCGCTCACTCCAACTACTTTCCAAGATCCTAGTGTCCAAGTGAGTTTCACTCTGACAGGTTTACAGAATCCATCTTTTAACACTGCTCATCTGAAAGGAGTCACACTAATTCAGTAGCGCATGTTTTTCATTATTAAAATTAAATTATTGTCATTTCGACTGAATACTGATAAGTTATCGTCAAAACAAATAATTTTATCACACAGCTAGACTCAAATTCACAACCTTTAAATGACCAGCTTTGCACTTTAACCAACTCCACCAACCAGGCAGTGAAGGAAGTAACGGTCAGTATTAATAATAAAGTCTAGGACTCGACCCCAGGTTTTTTTCATGGTGTCTATAACTGCCAGCGGCGCCTCTGGTCCGATGTATCAAAGATACACGTGACGCTTCTCTGACGTCACACTCACCTGAGCTCTGAGTCGCTGGAAGTCGCTCTGAGTGAGAGCGGCGCCACCAGGTTCTGCAAACATTGCTCCGGTTCCAGCGGCTCAGAGGCTGTTTGTGTGAAAGGCTGCAGCCGCTTAGGAACATGATCCGTGTGGCAGAGCTCATGTAGCGGATTCAGTTTAATAAATTAATATTAACGCACAAACATTAATATCCCTCCAAATGGGGGCACCAGGTTTCCTAATCGAGTCAAACACCAGATGTCAATTTAATGAGGTCATAATTATGACTAATAATAATCAGATAAAACCAAATCAGTGTCTAATGTCTGAGTTCTTGTCACGGTTCAGTGACCTCTGTCTGAATCTGGTTTCACACACATGATGTGAAGAGCAAATGCTCCCATTGTTCCTGCTCTCTGTCCTAATGCAGAACTGAGCGCGATGAGGGTAAATCCGGATCTGGACTCCTTTCCCACCATCAGCAGAGAAGCGCCAACCAACAACCAGAACGGGTGGAAGCTCTGACACCACAGCAGCTGGAGGACACAGACCACAGCATGGACGTAGGAAAACAAAACAAAACAGACTGTAGGAAGACTGAAACTGACTGAAACTGACTGAAACAGACTGAAACAGACTATTAAAGGGAAGGCGACTATTAGAGAGAAGTAATAATTAATAGTAATTAATAATAGTATTAATAATATTAATAGTAATAATGACTGTACATACCAGACTATTAAAGAAAACGTACTGTTTCACTGTCTTGTGCAACATCTGACATCATTAACATTCATTTTTGCTTTCCTGATCCTGATGAGAGGTTTGAAGAGTTATGATTTCACACACACAAACTGACCTCAACTTCCCTCTTTTGGGAGGAACACAGGTCTGCGCTTGTGATTTCTTTTACTAACGAACAAAAAGATTTTGGTTTTTATTCTACAGTTCCACACGTCCCTCTGTGAAAACATGATGGAGACAGAGGCAGGACGTGGGTCCTTTCATGAACAGATGTCAACGGGGTGGAGACTGGTGAACGACTTCTGACCCCATGTGACGTATTCACCTACTTTGCATACTTTTAGAGAACTTCTTTTTATTCTGCCTGTCATGTGCAGCAAACAGTGAACTTGATACCCCCACATTCTAATGACACACTACATGCTTTTGTTTTTATTTTCATTTCAGAGGACGCTCTGACCCAACACTCAGCCTTACAGGAAGCACTGCTTCCCTGTGGCTCACACACATATGATGTAGGTTTGATCAGAGGATGTGAACCAGTGGTCATCACACCTAAATCTGACCACAGACCATGTAAACAACAACACCCTCTTAAAGGAAGCCATAGATAGAGTTACTGCAGACACCACTAAGCTACTGAAACATTGGATGCTACAGGCCACAAAGAGAGCCTGTCTAAATTACAGTTTGTTCAGACTAAGGTTATTTTTCTGGGTCATTGTAATTACAGCTGATGGCAAATCAAGGTCCCTTCCAGGTCCTTCTGACGACCCACACGGCTGTAAAGATCGCAGAGAGAGTGACTTGGATCCACTCCATCTACTGCAGGAAGGTCACGGATCCGACAGACGACCCTCCATCTACATGGAGAAAACCACCACTGACATAAAGAACTGAGAAGGACGACCCTCGCTGTGCTCACACACGCACTGAGGCGAGGCTGCGTTGACCGTTCAGCTAAAGGTGTGAGCCAAGCGCCGCCTGAAGCTGCACCGGTGAATCACACTATCAGACCATACATCTACACACACGCTCCTGAGAAAACACACACACGAGCAGCCTTGAGTTGCCGACGCTGGACGACGTGTAGACTCTTCACATCACGGAGTGACAGTGACTCAGACGAGATTGGGAGGAAACCTGGCGGTGATAACGAATCCCAAGTGTCTGTGATCAGCTGATCACAACCTGAAGAACTCCAACAAACTGTCAATACTTCAACACACAGGTTGGAAACAATCTAATGCTACTGTTCAACAGGAAGAAGCAGATTGTTACAAGATAATAATTGTAACCCTGTCTTGTTAGATTTCATTTTATTTTACTCTGATTATTGCCTTGATCATATGATGTTTCCATGTAACTTTACACACTATTTTTGAATGAGAAATTTTCACAATGACCCTGAGTTCAAATATCCTGAAGTTGATTTAGTTCACAGAACTAGAAAATCACAGAAATCTTTTATTACTTGTGGAGCTTTTTGCTCTTTATCCACCTTTGCCTCTTCTTTTGCTCATATATTGGTACCTGATATTTGTGTTAGTCTTCTATGTGCTGTCTATATTAATGTTATGTTGGCTGCTTTATAACACTGTAGTTATGACCTACCACACACACTATATTTTGAGAAATGATCAGTGGGTCTTCAGAAAAAATGGCTGAATGTGGACAGAACAATCGCCTCTTAACTTTGCTTTGAAACGTCTGTGCTGCATCACACATGACATAAAAGCTTATTCTGGCAACTGCCCCTGGTTTTGAAAATTGTAGCTGTTATTTGAAGCAGATTTCACCTCAGTAAGTTGAACAACAGCCAAAATGGCATCTTCCATTCAGCGAGCTGTGACAGAGGTAGCACTTGGTTAATGATAAAGGGATCGTAAGAGCAGGTCATAATAAACCTTTCACAGAGCAGAGCACTGAGCAGTAGTTTTCACTGAGGGACGGGACAGTTTTGCTTCACATTTCACCGTAACATTCAGTTGTTTTACATCCTGGATGTTACCACTAAGATCTATGCATCATTTATTAAACATATTCCTTCTGGTCAACAGGTGGCGCTGTCGTTCTGGTTGAGCTCACGAATGATGTCTGATCTTTTGGGTTAATCAGTTGGACGATTTTGTTTTTTATATTAATGCTGATCTGTTGATGCCTGTTTTTTTATTAACTAAAACTTGTTCAATAAAGTGTAAGAAGGTTCACACAATCGACACACAATCTACACATCAACTCAACAAAATGACGCATGCAGAAACTAAAAATACAACTTATTAATATTAATCAGGTTGTGTAGTGATTGCAGCAAGTTTTTATGTTTAAATATTAATTGTACAGCTATTAGTTAATCTTATCACATATTTAGCTGTGTTTAGGTTTCCATGGAGACCACATCTGTGTTTGGTGGGGAAGCCTCAATGGTCCCGTGATTCAGGAAATCACACACGCACTGTTGTGGCATGTTGGTTGCCACGGTAACGTCCCTGTGTGTTTCTTTCTGTGACTCAGCTTGATTTGCTGACGACAGTGAACCTCACTCACGCCTGGTGTTCATCACCTGCTGGCTGCTACACAAGCAAACAGTAGATTAAAGCTGGGAGCGAGTGAACGACGATGTAAATGTATTAAGTGGCAGCTGTTTCACTGAGGAACAACCAATTGTTTGGCCAACATTGAAAACATTATGTTTAATTTGTCACCATCTTATGTCTGTTTTGATCTCTTAGTGTTTCATGTCTATAACATCTGTTGTGTACATTGCTCTGCTGTTTTCCCACATTTACACTGGTTTGTTATCAACTTGTGAGTCATCTGAACTGTGTGAACTTTTTTTGACTAGCATAAATCAGAAAACATCTAACTGCTTGATTGGTTGTTAGTGTTATATAAAACTCTGGCTTTGTTTAATTGCCACAGCCCCAAACTTCATTTTGTGTTTAGCATCTCCATAACTCGGTTCACATGCAGAGCTCCTGCTGAACACTGAAACCTTCATTCAGCTCGTCTGCATATAAACGACAAGTTGCTTCAAAATCTGGAAAAGTATAGGGAGGACACACAGTACAAACAGAGCTCTGCATTATTACACAAATATGTGCGTAACGATTCGTAATTACACACAATCACATTGTGCCTTTTTAAATTCTCAGAGCCTCTTGGTAAATGTTAATAATGTTAAAGTAATGTGTAAACTTAGGACTGAGTGATTTCTCTGTCTGTGCCCGCCCCGCCGGGCTACCGCGTTTTCCGTTCACAGCAAACCTCCTCGATTCACACACTATTCAACAGACACACAACAGCGTGAAGTGAACCGAACTCAGCATCAACCGGAAACTCAAAAACACTTAAAATAAATGTCGTTTTTGCCTCTCCCTTAAGCACGATCCATTACATTACTGCATTAATCACAACTAGAGTCAGTTTTTGTTTTTAAAAACCTGTACTTTATAATTTTGTTGTCAGAATGACGACTCTTTTCTCGTCAGCTTTTATCTTGAGTCTCGTGACCGGATGTGGATGCTTCCACAGCGGCTGCCTTGACGCGCCGCTGGAGGACACGCACTCATTCACTTTAGTTGGGGACAGCGACTGGAGTAAGTGGAGGAAAAGCGTCTGGCTCCGTCGTCCAGACTCGCAGGCGAACGACGCGAACCACTCGGACACGCGTGTGGAGGAACAACCGGAGGAGTTCCCAGCGGAGCCGGCGCCGGACACGGTCCGCGGGGCTTCATTGCGCGCGTTCGCCGTGTGCGTGTTGGTTTGGGAGCCGAACGCGCTCAGTCACAGGTTGCTAGCGGAGCGGACGCTAGCCGAGCTAGCCGAGCTAGCCGAGCTAGCCCGCCGCGGTTAGCCGTGTTTTCCTCCCACCGGGACCGAGAGCGGCGAAACCAAAAGACCTGCCAGACATTTTCCAGGTCTCTGCCCCATGGTTCCGTCATGATGCGGTGTTTTTCGGGACGTTCATCGAGTTGGCCGGCTGGAAGCATCGGCTGACTGAAGCCTCGCGGCAGCGCGAGCGTCTGGGTTTTTACTGGCGTGTTTTCCTCCGTTTCAGCTGCATTTTTTGAAAGGTGAACTTCACCTGAGCGGCTTTTTCACGCCGTCCACGCACACTTAAACGCGCTCCCAGTTCTTCTGTTGGAGTTTTTGAAAACTCGCCTGTCCGCGCTTTTTGTTTTTGACTTTTTTGAAAAGTTTGCGTGCAGGGAGCCGTGGAAAATGGATGCGGGGATCGAGAAGGAATGCGGCGCCTTGGGAGGGCTCTTCCAGCTGCTCATGAGCGACATGAAGGTAACGATCCCACCGCGAACCGCGCCGCTCCGCTCCGGGTTCGTTGGCGTCGGTGTCTGCGATACTTGGAACGGAACCGCTTGGTTATTTGGTTGCGGCTTTATTTTGAAATTGGTTGGATACGGTTCAGTTTAATTCAGTATGATGAACATTTCTGGTTATAGTAGTTGACAGACAATAAGCACGTTTAACCGCTTGCTCACATTTTATTGGGAATAGAATTAATTACACACAAAAATACAGATTGGTTGGTTTATAAAGGTCTCGATGTGTTTGATGTCTGTCAGTAACTGTCAAACTTCACACCTCAGGCTGTGTAACTTATATTGAACTGAAGAATTAAAACTATGAGTAGACTCAGAATAATGAAGAAGCTCCGGATTCTTAGACACACATTCTACGTACACTTAGCTTCTAAGTGCTGGTGATGTTGATGGGGTAATGACTGAGCAGAGGTTCTAGCTGGAAGTGGTCCATCTGAGGGGGGGGGGGGCGTTACCAGCTGTGTGCCCTTTGATGTTAGTGAGCAGGCTGCCCTTTGCTGCCTGTGCGCCTGGGTTTCACTGCGCCCACGTGTTCTTCGTTAGCCGCATCTATTTTCGCGTTGACCTTGAACGCATCTTTTTCACCAAAATACCGAGCAAACGATCCGCCGCCGCTGGAGCATCTGTTCTGAATAGAGCTGAGTTTACTGGCCACAAACATACCGACATGTGTTGGTCAATGCGTAACAAAGACAGGCAGCATGTTCAGTGCTGTCTGATGAATACTGGCTAAATAAGCAGGAATGTTTTATATGAAGCTATGAAGCTTATATCTGTAAAAAGTCAAAGATCAGCCTTGCCACCTAATAATAACCTTTAACTTCCCTTATAACGGTTAAATGCCTAAGTCAGTGTCATTGTGGTTTGGAAGAACACATTTATTAGCTGAAAGCCCTGTAAGGAGGTGGCTGGGGCCAATGCAGCACTGTGTGTGTGTGTGTGTGTGTGTGTGTGTGTGTGTGTGTGTGTGTGTGTGTGTGTGTGTGTGTGTGCGTGCGCGTGCGTGTGTGTGTGTGTGTGTGTGTTGGGTTCTCTGATGTTAACCCAGTGCTGAGTTCAAGCCCACAAACTGCAACTAATTAACATAGAACATGCAAAACAAGGTTACAGCTATAGGCGGAATATGGGATATTGGATATTTTAACAACAAATTTGAGAGATGTAATGTAAGTTACTAGTGAACAAATTGTGTTCACAAAGACAAACAAGCTTTTTGTCTGTTTTTCCAAGTTCTGTGTTTCTTCTCAGATCATACATTCGGTCTCTTCTGATTCTGAAATCAACAGGTATTTGATCAGTCTTCGTTCAAACCAACTCACCGTTTTAATGTGAAGCTGACCTTGTGTGGTGACCAATTTGCACATGTGAGATCTGATGAGTTGAGGAAACTGACAAAGATTAGGCAATTCTCATTTTGTCCTGGAGTTAAAACATTTTGTAGGCGACGTGATGGAACTTGCAGACATCTTGTGGTGAGAACACAGAGCTGTACAAATGAGTCACTTGTGCTGTCAGATAACAGGCAACAGGAATGGTCATGGTGGATTGTGTCAGTGTGCGTGATTCAGAACCTGTGCCATCATATCCTGGTATTTTACCAACATGGCACAGAACAAATAAGGGCACTCCTGCCATCTGCCACACAAAGAAGTCATGTCTAATTAAGTAGAGAGCCGCTGTTCAGATAAATCTCCCCTCAGGGCATCACAACACGTCTGTGAAGAGCTCACCCTCTGAATCAGTGAGCACACACGAAGACGTAGATGAAGATTAGAGTTGATTTTGTTTAACCAAGCGGCCACTTGAAGAAAAGCAGGAGGTTTCAGGATTTAGAGAAGATTTCTCCTCTGTGGAGTTTTGTCAGTTCCACAGACAACCTCAGCGACTATTTAGACTAGAAGGGATCCAGTCAGGATGTTGTCCAGAGGCTGATATCCAACATACCAGAGCAAAGTGCAGGAGTCATGACAAAGAAGGGTCAACACCAAACACTCACTGTTTGAGTGCATTGAAAGAGGTCGTTCGAGCTTTTGAAATGCAGAACGTTGTCAGTAAACATTTAGAAAACAGCATTGACGACAGGATGGTAAATGCTTGGACGACCCAGGTTATTAGTTCTGATTTAGTCCATGTTGATGTGAAAGTTGGATGAACTGAGAATGTCTATATCAGCAGCAGGAAGGTCTGGGTTTGACATCGATATCTGTACGTAGCAAAAGACCTTATGAAGGAAATTACCCCAGGGGGGAATTTAAGCTTAACAGTCAGCTTGTTACAATAGAACTCAGACCGTTGGTGGATGAAGAGTTTAAGCATTGTGATGTTTTGAGACATTTGTGAAAGTAGTCCGGACAGTATGCAGAGATGTCGATGTTAAACAGTAGGACATATCATATGCTCCCCATCTGTCACACACACAAGTCATGTCTTATTAAGCAGAGAGCTGCTGTTCAGATAAATAGCAGGAGCCTATGAGGAGCTCCCTCTCAGAACCAATCAGGACACGTGAAAGCGCAGGCCTGTGGTGGATCATGGGCCATTTGATGAATTATCAGGATATTCTGGTTGCAGCGTGAATTTCCACGAGACCAACGTAAGCCCTGAACAGACGCTGAATTAAAACTAATGATGCACTGACGTCACTCAATACTACAGAGCATTCACACAGCTGTGAAGTTCCTCCGTGCTCCAGTTTAAGCTTCAACTAACTTTACTTTTCTGGATGTTTTTTCTATTGTAGTTCTTGAGTCTTCTTCATTCAGACAACAGCGAAAAAACATTTGCTAATGTGTGTCAAAAATAGAGCTTTAGCACAAATCCACATCCAATTGCCGACCTGCAGCTCCAACGGACTTTAAAGTTGTGCTGAGGGAGCTGTGGTTTTGTTGATTTGCCGTCTCCATGGGGGGTGACATTATGAGCCATCCACCTTCCACACTCCTCTGTCCCAGCTTTCATCCATCCCTCCATTCTCACTCTGAACACATACCTACAGTCTCCTCTCGGTCGTGTTCTGACCTGCTCTAGTTCCTCTCGCTTCGTCTCCACTCACTCCTGAACGTTCCCTTCGTTTGTAGGTTTTTTTTTCTTCTTCAGGTTTCAGCTCTTCCTGGTCTAATTCGCTGCTTCACGAGGATGTGATTAACCTTTTGTCACCTGTTGTTTTTTAAAGACCACTCAGAACAACTGCTGACTCCTGGGAGTATATATATGTATAAGGTGAATGTGTGTGTGTATTTGATTGTGTTGTGTGTCCTGTACTGAAGGTGACCTTAGGATGGGATGGCACCAGTGTGTGTAGAATAACAAAGAGTAGCTTACAGCAGTGAGCTACGGCTGTGTTCATTGTCTACATGGACACACATCATAGTAAACAACGCGTACAACCGAGTTTTATAATCAGTCCTCCCGTTATATACATGTATAATTAACTGTGTGAGTGGATGGAGAGGAAAATACAGGCTTCACCCACATGTTCACTGTGCCCAGTAATACACACCCTACGAGTAGAAGCCATAGACTTGTGTGATTCTCTGGAAGCTTAGTCACAACACACATACAGCACTTTATAGTTCCTCCATTGTTAGGTGTGTGTGTGTGTGTGTGTGTGTGTGTGTGTGTGTGTGTGTGTGTGTGTGTGTGTGTGTGTGTGTGTGTGTGTGGTGTGTGTGTGTGTGTGTGTGTGTGTGTGTGTGTGTGTGTGTGTGTGTGTGTGTGTGTGTGTGTGTGTGTGTGTGTGTGTGTGAGGGCGGTTGGTTTTAGAGAAGTCTCACTACAGAGGGGAAAATAGGCAGCCTCAGGTGAATCTAGGTGTAGACTCACCAAATGCACCCACTAGTTCCAAGCTGACCACACACACACACACACACACACACACACTCACAGGAATCAACCCCATACGTGCAGATCTGTTCTCGTACTGGGCGGTAGTTGCTCCTGAAGGATGGAGAAATGTTTTTTTGTTGTTGCTTAACTTCATGAGCAACTGCTGACAATATGAATCATTTCCAAAGTATTGCTTTGCATCTGCCTTCCTTCTCCACAGCTTCCTCCTCCTCTTTAGACATTTGAGTATCTTTATTGTCACATTTCCAAAAAGTGTGTTGTCCAGAATTACACATTGGTTTGTCAGCGTTTAATTAAGCAACGTGTATATATGAGTGTACAGTAGATTCATTCATTGTAGGTGTAAAGCTTCTGTTAAAGCCCTCTGATGTTTACTCTAAATGATATATGTAAATATATAAATTGCTAAACATTCAGTCTCCAGACAAATAGAAGAGAAGTGCACTAAAGGAGAATAAATGGACGCAGCTTTGTTTGATAACGATGGGCAATACATGCTGAGTTCTGGACTTGTTGTGTAGACTTTGAGTAAATGTGTAAATAATAGAAATAGAACAAATAGAAGGTAAAGGTTTATGAAAGAATTCATTATTATGGTTATTTTTAGGAGCTCATAGTCAAATGAATAAGTTTTTTTCATGAACATACTGGGAACAAATTTGCATTTGTTTTGTGAAATTAAAATTTCATCATGTGACTTTGCATCAAGCTGATGGAAATTTGTCTTATATTTTAGTGTGAGAAGTCTATTAAATGCAGACACAGACAGGTCCAGTGATGAAAAGTAGTCAGACTTTGTGGCACGATCAAAGACAAAGACATACACAAATAATATGCAAAGAAACGCAGGCAAACAATGGTCACATGGAGATCGGTCACAGATTACTTCCTCTTCACATCACAGGGACACATGGAAATACACTGGCAAAAGATAGATGTGGAGCAAGAAGGAAAGAGAATGAACATAAAGCGCCTCAGTGCAGGTTGACAAAAGACAGAGGGACATTCAGGAAGTATGTGCGTCGTGGAGTAAAAGGGGGAGAGCATTTAGTGAGTTTTTGTGCAGCAGTCTTTCCACAAAATGAAATATTACCTGGGCATGAGTGTGAAGTGGAAAGAAAGGTGGAGGGAATGAGACGCACAGTCCACCCACTGACACGCACAATAAAAAGCGTATTATTTGTCCGATAAGGCGACGTGAGCGAACCATTGGCCTGGTGTTGACACACCCTGCCTCCCGTTGTCTGTCTCACGTTGAGTCAACCAGTGTTGCTCAAACCTAGCGTTGTTTGAACAGCGCTGACCTCCCCTGCTCTCACCCACTCTGTCCCTTCAGTTACTGCAACATGGCCACTGTTTGTCTGACACATCAATGCTAGAGATGGGCCAAAGTCCACCTGTCTGTGTCACAGTGCAGTGAACTTAAGACTTTATGCCTCCACAATCAATAAACACATTTAGACAGAATTAAATAATTGGTTTATATGGTTTATGCTCTGATTTTTCCTTATTGAACCATGAACGTATACTTGAAGGTCTTGTGTATCATTGTGATTCTTGTGTATCACAGCAGCTCCGGCATTGATCTGGTTGAAATGTTCCTTTACTGCAATGAAAACGTCCAAAGTTCACCGTCCTGCTCGACAGTTGCTCCTCAGCAAACCTGCGACACTTTCAGTTTGAAACCAGTTGCAGAGGAATTTGCACAATCAGATTCTTTTGTCAAATACCTTCTCCACTCTGTGACGGTGATTTACAGGAGTGTGACTATTCCCATAAGTGTCTAAGCAGAACATTTCCCATCCTGCAGCAGTTCAGTCAAAGGTGTAAGATGTGGGGGTTTGTTCTCCGTCAGCAGCGGCGTACGTCGCACGATTGTGCCGTGAGCAGAGGTTTAGTCCTAGAAACTGCAAACAGACAGAATCGTAATGAACTCTGAGCAGAACCAGGTCACAGCAGGAGGGCTGTTCAGCTTTCGGTTGAGGAAGTAAACTTGAGACCGGCCCCAGAACCTTATCGGTTGTCTGCTGAACAGTGAAAGTAGCAGGTGAGTTATGTGGAGAATCTACTTCTGTGGAAACACAATAAACATCTCTATCAGATTTATGCAGCGAGGGAGCGAACAACTGTGGAAGCAGCTGCTGGAGCTGAGTGGAGCTGACGTCAGTCTTAGACATGCGTTTTGCTGAGAGATGAGTAGATGTGAGAGACGTGCTCCAGCCGTTAGCGCTGACATGAACGAGCTTCATAACCAGTTCAGTGGAATTTGCTTTCCTGTTCTTAACGGAAACCCCTTTTCTTAGTAATGCCAACTCCTATCGTGTGTGATCAGATTATCTGGAAGGTTACATGCATCCAGTGAACACGCTAACAGTTCCCCTCAGTCAGCTTCATGCTGAGAACTGCTCATGAGCACTTTTTCTTGCTTGTTGTCGATACATTGACAGATGTGTGTGGGGGTGAGCAGGACCGTGGTTTTTCTGATCACCACTTGCCTAATCTTGGACAAAACAAACAGATTTTGACATCGACTCACAAGAAGTACTGTATGTACTTTATGTGTATGTCATTTAAAAACAAAATGATTGTCGCGTCAGCCTCATTTCATCAATATTCCAATCTCCACCCACGGTGACTAACAGGCTCGTAAACAGCTTGTTGGCTGCTGAGTGACAAAATACCACCTCAGCTCCGTAGAAACATCATCATCATCATCATCTTTTTTTACTTTCCTAACATGTCGTTCCAGAGAGTTCTTTCTCGCTCATCCGTCTCCACCGCTGTTCCTTTATCAGCCAGTAGACCAGGTCAGGATTAGGATGGTAGGATTAGACACTGATGGCCGGTGACTAAACGCACACACACACCAAGGTAACTGTATACTTGGTCATGCTGTATGGTTGGCTAAGCAGATAGGGTATCGGCTCTTTATAGACTCTATAGATGGGCTGAGCTTAGGCTTCACTGTGTCCGTGTTGGTGGAGCTGACAGAGTCTTTTCACTGAGGTATATGGAGCTCAAATGATATGATGAATGAATGGTAAACGCCAGATTGTTCTTGTCCAGTGTGATGATTGTGATCAGTGTTGTGTTGTAAACAAGCACTCGAGCAACCTGACAGTGGGGAAAAACCAAACCAGAGTAAGAACTGCAGGCATGTATTGCAGTTTAGAGTCGTGGCCGAGCGGCCTGATCATGGCTGACAGCTGTTTTGTTGGCAGCTGTCCTTGGGAACCCCAGGGGTCAGTGACCCTTGTGGGTTCTGGGGCCCTAAATTAGAAAGCGCTGCTATGAGGCGTTTCAGAACGGAGCTGCCTTGGACCCTGATACTTTTGTCTGTTGGAATATTTTGTCTGCGACTGACTGTGACATTCCTGGCAGTCTCAACAAATCCGGGCAGAGTTTAAGGTTTAGGTGAGAGGTTTTGAGGGAACAAAAACATCATCCCAGCTCGGACTGAACCTGGAGAGATGTATTATATCATAGTGTGTTTGGTTTGACCCTGTGTCAGTGAATAAAGTTGATTCCTTCCTTTTGTTACACAATTTAGTGGTGATACGATACCAACATTTTGGTACCGGTACCAACAAGTATTTTAATATTTCTCAATGCTTTTCGATGCTTTTTTAGATTAAAAAGAGAACGCAAAAATCGTCATTACTGACTTATTTAAAAATCTTATAATTGAAAATACTACGCTTTTCTTATTGCACAACCATCTTAGAACAGTCAGTGTGAATGAACAAATGTTGTATATATCCAGACGTGGTTGTCTAACATTCAGGTGTCAGTCAGGTATCCAGTTAAGTTGACACTACCGTCGCGGTTTTTTGGATTATGTGCAACAGATCAACAAACTCACACGATAAATGCCGCTGTCTGATTGTTAAAACGAGTTACGCTGGAGGCAGTTTGCTGCTTGCTGCTCACATCCTGGACTGGATTACAGCGGTAGGCTCCCTGAATGACGCTGAATGACGCTCAATAGCTTTTTAAGATGAAGTATTATTGCCTTGTACCACTTAGCGAAGGTGACTGTGGTAGCAGCCATTCTCTCGCATAATATTGATAAACATCTGGTAATTGCAGATAGACACTTGACTGCGTGTGTTCAGACATGGATAACACAATAACAGACAATTATTTGAACATCTTGGTGATGCACTGTCTTCCTCAGGTTCCTGCTGTGTGAAATGCATGTTTCACACTAAGACGCTAGCGCTGAGACGCGGTCAACAAGGTGCTGGTGAAGGGCAATTTGCCAACATGTCAGCATTCATTTTGAAATTGAGACAGATCTTGTTGAATGGCAGCGTCGTAGTGTGATTACTTTGTGTTAATTAACACTGAACCATAGAGACGACACCTGAACCTGACACGAATACGAATATGGTTTTTATTACAGCCAGTGAAGCATAATCAGCTTAAATGTACTGAAATAGAACGTGAACCAAGTGTGAGCACTGCGAGGTACAAGAGATTTGGTTCCATAAAAGTTCAAGCAGATTTATACATGAGACAATTTTCCTTGCATGGATTTTCTGACGGATTAATATGACCAAAACCCACTGGCATGAGATGAGGTTCAGCAAAGATTACAATACATTAAAACTGCCTCCGCTTCAAAGCTCTCCAACATACCTAGAAATTACTTGCTGGACTAAATGTGATGTAAATCACTCAGTAACAAGAATTCATTATACGATTCCTGCTCCAAAAGCCTTTCTTTCCCTACAGAAGCTTTATTTAAATGTGCTTCATTCTGAATTGTAGTAATCTTATGGTTTATTTTTTATCTCCAGATCCTAGTACACGTTTTGTTCCAGCCACAACATATTTTCCCCACAGGGATCACTAAAGATTGAGTAATATTTTCCTTTTCATTTGCTTCCTCCTGTTCCTCCCAGGTTTTCTGTTGGTTGTTCCTCAGACATTCAGCCGTTCACCTGCAGTGCTAAATCCATGCAGCCGTAAAGCTGTCACCCCATGCTGTGTGCATGCCTGGCTAGCGGTGACGCAGGGCCTGGCTAACGGCTTTAGCAGCGCTGAGCTAAGAGGCTAGTGTTATGTCGCAAGGGTTAAATCAGTATTATCCTCCCCTCTGGTGGACCCGTAGAGACGCAGGATATTCAGGGTGACTGGGTTCAGGAAAATAAGGAGAGAAAGTGGGATTCAGACGCGTTCCAACAGGGCTTTCCTGCTTTTTAATTCAATAACCAGAGCACAGCACCCGCAGCTGCTAGTCACAGCTGTAACCCAAGGTCAGAGTCTGCTGCCTGAACCAGATGTAGATTATGTAATCAATCAGTTGCTGTTAAAAACAGACACAGAGGCAGCAAAAAACAATATCTCTTTTGATACAACTGTGTGATGTATTGTTAATAGCCTTATTGTAGCACCATTTTTGGTTTGAGTTCATTTCCATAAAGATCTTGCCTGAGTTGTCTCTGTCCCAGCAGTAAATGTTTCAGTTTTGTCTAAAACAGAAGTACTGCAAATCCAGTGTTTCCAGCTTTTACTACATCTTCTGTGGGGTTTTTTTGTTTTCCTTTTCCCAATCTTTGTTATTTACATACGCTAATGTGCATGACACCAGAAGCATGGAAATACATCTATTATGCATCCTCAGGTGTGAACAGGAGAACCGTTCCATCTCTATACAGAGAAACACCTGACAGATTTAATACTAAGACTTTAATAATGGATCCTAAGCTCTTCAGGATTATTAGCATGAAAGTCATATTGTCATCAGGGTGTATATTTTCATTAAACTGTAACGCTAAAGGAAATTGAGTGTATCTTGTTGTCTTGCCTTGTGTGACGTCAGTATTGTTCTTTGTATTTGTTACAGGCCAGTTATCCTACATGGGAGGACTTTGTGAGCAAAGGGGCCAAGCTACAGTCTCAGCTCAGGTAAGACTCAGCAGGTCCTACAACTATGGGCTCGACCTACAGAGATAATAATGATGCATATTAACAAGCTGAAAACACTTCCCAAGACGCCCTTTAAATGATCTAGGTTTCTGATGTTTTGGTGTGTGTGAGATCAACATATAGTGTAAGAAAAGGCAGACTTGCAGATAACAAATGCCAGTCCTGATGCTGGTTAATACAATTTCATTTTCAACTTGAGAAGAATTTCTCTCTCACAATGAAGGATGGTGTTAAGTTAACAGTCTGACAGAAGTTGAAGCAAAAATCTGACCCTGCCTTTACTGGTCTATCGATTGCTAGGGTGTGAGGGATGGGGCTGTCAGACTGTCAGATAAGCACTGCAGAAGAAACACTGGTCATTGAACACAATGCCGAGCATTTCTACATGTTGATCTGGAACAAGAGGTTTACAAATACGTTATCTGAAGTATGGACTGACCCCGAATGCCTGGACTCCCCACAGTCTTCATGACTCGTTCATTCAGCAGCCAGCACTGTTTGGCCTCTGCTCATATGAAACTTCAAACACAATGTTTTAATATCTCATGCAAATTGTAACAACAGCACTCAGTTTTCTCAGCTCAGTCTGGTGTATTTCAAATGGTGCCTCATCAGTGTTTGACCAAAATGTTCCCTTTTACATAATAAGATATTCTTTTGATCTGTCCTTCACATGGAAGCGGCTGTGACGCCATGTCTCTCACACACTAAGCCAGAAGCCGGCTCAGTATCGTGCAGTTTGTAGGCACAAATAGGGCATTAATGCTGCTTAAAGCCCTCCAATATGTAATGCTACTTAAAATATCAGCTGCGTAAAATATAAAAACACAGTTTTAATCCACACTTAGTGCCCCCTCACATAAAATTATTGTACATTTTACTTCAGTAGTTTTATTTTATTATTATTTGTTAGTTTTATGTGCATAAGGGTTTGATGAAAAACATGCTTATTTAAAGTGAAACTAAAAAGGGCCACGATAATCCTTTGTACATCATTAACTCAGGGCTAAAGGTTGTTTCAGAGCTGTGTGATAATTAGGGAATGGAGACATTTCCGTACCTTCTTTTTCTTGCAGCCTCTTGGAGAGTGAAATCAACTTAAACTTATTGTTTGGGTTGAGAATGATTAAACACAGGAGCGTTTGTACTGTATGAGTTCAGCAGGCAGGGTTGTTACATCTTTGTTGATGTTGTGTCAGATCAAAGAAGGTTTTTGTACCTATTTGCACGTTGCAAACTCAGGAGATTCTTGTGAGCCTTTGGTCCTAATGTGAAGGAGAGTTTCCACTGAGGTCAGATAGACACACTTGCACACACTATTGACAGCAGTGTCATCTGATCTTTGTAGTCAGGTTTTCAGGGGGTAATGATTGTGTGTGTGTCTGCACAGCTATAGAAACAGAGGCCTGACTGGTAATAGAACACACACACAGACAATAGGTCCATTGAGGTTCAGGATGATGTGTGTGTCATAAGGTCTCCAGTTGCATTTCTAACACTGGCCTTTGAGGGTGACTTGGCTCTCTAGTGGCTCCACCTGTCCTGCTTTCACAAAACTAAGCAAGTCCTCTGCTGTCGTTTCCTTTGATCTAAACCACTTTAACCGATTCAAATTCGGTTTATTCTATAAATCTTTACATAGGACAACTGCATATTGTGAGGAGGTTGTAAAGAGCCTGAATAGCTGCATACCTGCCTCCACATCCCAGAGCTTACCCCTAAGTGTGATGCTTTCATCAGCCCATTAGTACAAACTGTATGTTAGTGACTGTGTGAATGTTACTCTGTAAAGTCAGATAATGAATTCATACTCCCATTCATATTGTTTCCTTGTAGTTCACTTGCAAATGTTTATTGATGTGGTATCATGTGTCTTAGTGATGACTTTCTATTGCTTCAGGACGACCATCATGGTGACGGGAGCCTTCCTCGATGCGTTTCAGAAGGTGGCGGACATGGCGACTGGGGCCAGAGGTAAACACACAGCAGACACACAGTGGAGCAATGGAGGGCAGCGCTACTGGAGGCTCAGACGGGAGAAAACCTGCCAAGATCGTCCTCAGAACGGTTGCTTTTATAGCTGCAAATCCAACTACTGCCAGTTCAGTTGAAGACGTGTCCGTTATGCTGAGAGAGACTCATGTCTTTTGAGGAATGTACATGTTCCTCACCATATGAGGAAAGGGCTGTCACACTATTCCTTATTCCTGTTTACTTCACTGATAGAAATCGCATGTGTTTAATTGTTGACAGGTTTGGTTTTATCACGTCTGTCATGTTTATCATGTAACTCTCAGCTGACAGCATATTACACACACCAAACTACAGGTGTCCTCCACCAACGTGAATAAATACAGGTGACACTGCACGAGGGCATTCTATCACTACTGCTGAAAATACACTAGGGAATACTGCAGTACAGAAGACTCCACATCCAGAGAAGTCCTGGAGTATCTACACTCTACAACATGCACACTGGCCTGTTCATCAAGGTGCTCATTCCAGCATCGCTGTATCAGACTGACTAGACTAGCTTTGATGCCGTAGCACCTAATACACCTCCGATCCTCACACAATATAAAAATACACATGCAAAGAGGCCGGGGAATGCCAGTGTGTTCAGAGCTGCGGTGCCTGTGTGCTGGGATTTTGTTAAGACAGTCAGCTGCTGATATGATTATATAACGCAGTATATATAAGTCAGTTGGTATTTAAAGGAAATCCAGTAGCATGTGGGTGTGTGCGCGGCAGATGAATCATCGCCGTTCCCTTCCACGGAAGCCTTGACAGATCTGCTCGGTCATGTCTCACGTGTTTGTGTTTATCAGAACCAGTAACGTGTTGGGAAACGACATAGAAATACGTAGATTTAGCTCTGTCGCCTTCCGTGCAGGTCTGTAGGTTCAGGATTGTAAAACACTTCTATCACTACTTGAACAGCTTCAGGCTGCGTGAAGTCACATTCTGCAGCTCATGACATCACTTCAAGCTTAAATATTTCATCGTCAGTCAATCATGGGGCATCGTCCTAATTTAGGCTCATAGCATTCAACAGCTAGTGGAGAAAGCCCCGGTGCAGTCACTCAGAGCTCCCAGCAAATGTTTGTCTTTCAGCACTTTCCTGTTGACACTGACACGTCGCCTCCTATCGTTGGACTGTATTGACAGTGTGTTGTTAAAATCTATTAAACCTTACAGACATCATATGTCGGCAAAGTCTAATCTCCTAAACAGAGTCACACAAAAGTCACAAGTTGAAATCTTTTCACATCTAGTTTGACCTCTTCTTTAATCCTATCCTCAATCATGACACTGCACACACTCGGGGAACTAGAAGAAATACAGAAGCACGCTCACATTCTCATTATAAGCAACAACTTGCCTATCAATGAATAACAATGCTCTTGGTTATATGTGCTTTCAACTTCTGACCATCATCATAGCAGCTGCAGATCAAAGAAAGTCTTAGTTCCAACATATTGATTTGTAATGCATGTTGCTTGTATTTATACCATTGAACATTATTAATCTGATACACAACCCCAAGTAGAAATATTCTGAACCATCTTGAAGTGGTCTTGGCTTCATAGTAGCATCATCCGTCAGTTTAAAGCCAATGCTGCTTTTAAGCTACACAGCCTTCTCTCTCAGCTGTGTATTGTGTTTTGACAGGCGTGTTCTCCTCCTCCTCTTTAGAAACCTGCTGGCGGTCTCTACAACTGACACGCACACATAAATACTACATACCACCAAACTGCTCGCATTGACAAGACCTGTCATTGCAAAAATACCTAATTGTTTTCTCCCATCAGCCCCTCATAACCGCCTCAGGACGGTGTTAAAACCGGTCTGGTGGGTCTGTGTACTGGTTACGTGGTAGGTTTCCGTGGTGATGCCCATACTATCCTATCAGTGTTTTGGAATTTTCTGGGTTTTGTATAATAATTAGAACAATTTCTAAAATTCTGACATATGGTGCCATAAAGCTTCAGGTTCTGAGTATTAAATAAAAGCCACTTCAAATCAACTATTACAGTAAAATACAGTGACACCGAGGAGCTCGTCTAATCTGCTTCATGTACGTAATGTGATCACATTGGATTAACAGTGATCAGACAATGCCAGTGTCACATGCTGCTCACAGGCTAAAAGTATCTCCATCTGTTATCAATGATCATAAACAACTACTTTAACCAACATCATGAGTAGATAAACCAAAACTTTGTCCTCAGATTGTGAACCAAAAGCTAAAGACTATGTGTTTCAGTCTCGTGGACAGACTGATTTCCAGATTGGCAGCTCATCGATCAGTCCCTAAAATAGAATTTGTGAGGCGACTTTCAGTCTCTGCCTCGATCTGAATGATGTCAGTTCTATTGTGACTGTGCATGTTTGTGTGTTGGTTTATACCAGATTGAGTTTTATCAAATTAAATCACACGTGGCTCCATTCTGTCATATTTCAGTAAACACAAATTTAGTTCTACAGCAGCTGATTGCTCTCTGCTTCCTTTCTTTGTTTCTTTTTTGTTTTTATACATATGGGTGGGTTCACGCTTCAAAGTAAAGCACAAAAGCCTCGTCGATTTATCTTTTTATTAGCGGAAGACCAGAATTCATTTCCCAAATAAACCTTGCTGGACAAGTTTAAAATAATTTTGGGTCACATGTAGTCTTAAGGACTCTCCTCTTATTGAAATAATGAATATAACAATGATTAGGCATTTAGTTATATTCATTAGGCATTTCAACAGTACAGAAATCAGCATTAATGTTTAGCAGTGCTAATACGAGCAGCCTGAGAGCTAAAACGAATTAAATGTTGTTGCAATCAGCTGATTTTGAGGCAGGTTCCTCTCATCCCACCATTTGTGGTGATTCCACATGACTGGTTTCCTTAGTTACTGAGAAACCATTGACGTCTTTGGCATCATGGGGCTTTTGAAGCACGCTCGCATACACGCACACATATACATGTACTCCCAGATCACAAGACGAGCTACTGAGCTCTTTCTGGGATTTAAAGGTCCACTCTGTCTGTGTGTTTTGCTAGAAGATTCAAGCGTCAGTCTCGTTTTAAAGTTAGCTACACCCCCGAATGATTACAACCACAACCACACTACAAAGAAAGGTTGAGAAAGACTCAACTTTATGCAAATGTGGTCCAACACAACGTATTCCAGATATGTCCGGAAACTGTCCAGTTGGAGCAGCGAATGTAAATGAAGTGCTCTACACCCCAAACCACAGATTAATGAAAGGCCTGATGCAGCCAACCACTGTGTATCTGTGCGTGGCTGCTAGCGTAGCGCTGGCGGAGACATAGAGCTGGTTGTTGGTGCTGCAGTCATGAGCTGCAGAGCGTCAAAGGGAAACTGTTCCCAAAGTAAGAAAGCCTGTCATTGGGTGTTTGGGACTAAACAACAGTTTGACTTAATGCTGCACATGATTCATCCTGCTATTATGAATTTCACCAAAGCTGTAGGATTTTAGGAATAGCATAATGAGCATAATGGGAAGATCGCACTCTTTTGTGATGTTGATGGATAAACTAGCCTGAACATGATGCACAAACGTCAGCTCGTAATTGTCTAACTAATGGGTCTCTGTCTGAAGTATAGGGCCTGAGTGACTGGGTAATTTTGATGTAGCAGCGCTAGATACATATAGTAACATGATTATACAGGCAGCCACCTGTGAGTACAGTGTTAAAAGGAGAAAACGGAAAGCTAGTTGTTTTATGGAAAAACCTGGGAGCAGAGAAAACAACAGGAATGAATACACTCATGCACGGCCTCAGGCTGCCTCAAAGGGTCACATTATGAGTGTGGAGCAGGGGGAGAAGCTGGAAAGTCTGGGTTAGGGTGAGCAGGAGGGATGGAAAATGGAGGGAACAATATAAACGACTGCAGCAGATTTTTACAGTACTTGTTGTTTTTTCTACCTGCAGACGTTGATATCTTTGGCATATTATTAAAGGAAATATCCCAAGACGGACTCAATGGAAAAATGTTTGTAAAGAAGCCAATAACTGAAACAAGAAGCTAGAAATGAGAAGGCTAGTTTAAAGTTTTCCCTTTTTAATGGTTCTCACATGTTAAAGTAGTTTTAATGCTCGAATTGTGAAAAAAACCAAAAAGGGTAAAATCAGATTTGTTTTAAATTCTTTTTATGACTGGACAATCTCTAGTCCCAGTATAGAAGCAGCACTCAGGAGTATTTTAGGAAAAACATGTTTTTGCAGATTGTGGGTGTCCTTTGTATCGGCATGACTCTGCACCTGTGCAAGAAGACGGGTCCATAAACCAGAGGCCTGGCTCCAAAGCCATTCTTCATCTCTGGGATCCTGAATGTGGACGTGGATCCAGCAGATTAAATGTAGCCCGTGGAGCCTGTGAACACTCTTATGAAGGAAAATGAAACACAAAGTGCAGGTGACGTGTTCCCTGTTCCTGCCAAGTGGTGCCACAGATACACTCGGTTTTCATATGGCACTGAACACAAGGCTTTTGTTTGTTTCATGCCCATAATGTTGACTAAGACAATCAATCACTTGTGGGGGTGATGTTGTGGCGTTCACATGCTTCCACTGTGTCCTATGTTTATTGGGAACCCTCCACACAAACAGCTCTTCTGTCAAACATCACTTTGCTTCTGTACTTGGAAACGTTAATAGACCCTTGATGAGCAGTAACACTGACTCATAAGAACATTAGACCCAGAACAAAGCAACATGAGAATACAAAAAAACGACTCACTCCCACTCGTCATCTGAGCTCGTCAGGTTGCATTTTCCACTGTTGTCATCCCCAGTCGAGTCTGAGGTCCAAGGAACGTGTCTGAGCACAAACACCACCCATGTTCCACACAGCACTGAGTAGGCTGCACTGTTAGGTGACTAAGAGCGGAATAAATGTTTAATATTCACCCTCCTTCTTGTCTGTTTTAAATCATGTGTGCGCGCTGGCTAAAATAACTCACTGTGTTTACATGCTACACAACCCTAAGAATGAAGAAGAGGCGTGTGTTAATTTTTAATGAATGACATCAACACACCCTCACAACATTTCATGATAGATATTCGAAAAATCTACTTGAGCTGCATTGCAACGTCGGCATGACGACCGTGTGTAATCAGAGCTCAGAGCTAAAGCGCAACACAGAAAAGGCAAATAAAGTGGACACACCTCGTCACACCCTGACAATTAACCCATGCCTCACACCTGTGTGTCTGTGGGTCCGTCCGCCCACCCTCATCGCTTGTGTGTAGCTCATAATTAATGTCTTTTGTCTCAGACAGCACAGCAGTGAGGAGGAGGAGAGCAGGGTTGACAGTGAGGAAGACGACATCTGAGGGCAGTAAAGAAAAAAAGCATGAGAAACAGAAGTGAGAGAAATGGTCAAAGAGATGCACAAGAAGCATCTGCAGCTGCTTGAGCACAGATGAGCGAGATGGAATCAAACGCGAAGTTTCACTTGACTTCATTGTGTTTGTATTGGAGCAGTTGGATGCACTCGCACCCGATCTTCCTTTACTTTATGTAACTTCGCTGTGACTCAGTGCTGCAGCCTGTCTCCGTCCTCTGCAGCTTTGGTTTAGACGTTCAGATGACGTGAACACAGTCGGTGCGAACTCGCAGGCACTTCAGTGTAAATCTGCTGTGTCACTTTGCTCCATCAGAATAAAACGAGTGTTGGGTCACAGGAAGTGTCTGTAAATGTGAGGTATGGACACGTCAAGTCTTGTTTTCTTTCTCAGATGTAGCTTCATAACATAAATCGATACCCGTCGACTGTCTACTGTCTGCTTCCTTCATGACCTCATCATCGAAACTCTTTGCCGTCTGTGTGTTACTGGTGCATCCGAGGACGGTGGCGGAGCGGATGACAGGAGCTCTGGCCTTCTGAAACTGGAGTTGTTTCCACATCTTCGAGTGTTTGTTACATTCAGAGCGTTTGTGCTGTGAAAGGGAGCATTGTGCCGTTCGCCTGCCTCTTTCTCGCACTGTGCTGTCAGTCTGCTCCAACACACTGGGCCAAAATGACAGGAATGAAATGTGCCGGATCGCGTGTAGTCGATGTCGGCCACGCTCTCAAAGTTAAGTTACATGTTTATGAATCAAGTTGTTTGTTCATCTGTTGCCTATTAATGTGCAATCAGGTCATTGTAGTGCACGTTAGCGTTTGCCTTGATTAATCAGGTGCTCAGCTTACTGCATATAAACAAGACGTATTGTTTGTCCTACGCTGCCAGGAGTCATAAATAACTAAATTCATTCAGTTTGATATAAATACAACAGATCCACATCTTTACTGTGAATATTTCCCCCTCTTGTTTATTTGTTTATTTGCTTTGGACATTAAAATGTCTGCATGGAGTTCATTTTGCTGTGCGTGTAGGCGGAGGCTGGTTTTAGGAGCATGTGTCATGGCCACATAGAGACAATGAAGCCATTATCGGGGCCGTGGGTGCTTCCTAATGATGACAGAGGCCCCACTGTGGAAGTGATGCTAAACCTTTCCTTCATTCACTGTCTGTGTCAACATTTACATTTCCTGAATTAATATTGACGCTTTTCATCGTCTCTCAATGAATCTTTCTTTCACCGCATGTTTAAAATGTGCTAGTTGTTGTCTATTGTACTATGGTTGTTTTAAAGCAACAGGTCTGTAAATTAGTTTGTCTGTAATTCACACGAGCTCTTGTGTTATTAGATGGTTTATCTTGCTATAATCCTGTGTTTGTGAAATCTAATGTTGGCTGGGATCTCTCTCTTACATAATTCTCACACAAACCTGCTTTTTTTCTTGTTTTCCTGTTTGGTTTATTGCTATTTACACACCTCCTTAGAGCCACATTATAAAACTTTAATCACCTTGTTTGAGTGCACACAGATAAATAATTTAGTCAGTTTTATTTTTTTCAGACTGAGCTTTATTTTGAAACTTTTTGTAGACGTTTCTATTCCCATTTCTTTTCATCTCCTCTGAATGTTGCGTTGTGTTGTCCTCCAGGTGCCACCAAGGAGATCGGCTCAGCGCTAACCAGGATGTGTATGAGGCACCGCAGCATCGAGTCCAAACTCAAACTGTTCACCACGTGAGTCTCACTGTAGCGCTGCATGTCTTATTTACGGGAGAGGTGAAGGTGTCAACGATGGAATGACGACAGCTTCAATTTGACTGTGTAGAAACTAGACACAGTAATTATTCTCAACTGACATGCTCTCATATGAGCAATAAGACAAAGTGTGGGTGAGAGAGAGAGACGTCTCTGTCATCTACAGTTAATGATTCAACTGTCGCTTCTCTGTCATTACCGCCTCCTGTCATTAGAAAAGCTCTTATGGAGATGACACACACTATTCGGTTTAGGGGTGTTGGGATTTGTTGTGGAGTATTTTCATCTTAGAGTCTAATCAATGACTATTTATTACTTGCAATAAATGCAAATGGTGTCTTACATCATCTGATGTACTTTTTGAAGTACGACACGTCCTGGGCCAGAGTTATGTCCCAGTGCTGGAGGCCGTGAGGCCAACTCAGCAGTGGCCTTTAGGTTTTGATGGTTGTCTGTGGAGTCGCAGGACTGAGAACTTATTAGAATGTGTTACCAAAGCGCATACTGATGCAATAACAGTATGTTGTTAGAAATGTGAAAGATGCTGATGTTCTTAACTGTCAGGATTTATTTAATGACAGAGTGAAACCTTAAATGTTTTTACATTGTAGAGCTCTCTCTGAGAGTCTTATCACGCCGCTGGAGTTAAAGATGGAGGAATGGAAAAAAGTAGCCAGTCAACTGGACAAAGATCATGCCAAAGGTACACACACACACACACACACACACACACACACACACACACACACACACACACACACCCACACCAACTCTTTCTCATTCTCTGTGTGCTTTTTGTTTTTTAGAGTATAAAAAAGCCAGAGCAGACATCAAGAAAAAGTCCTCAGACACCATTAAACTACAGAAGAAGGTGAAGAAAGGTAAGATTTTAGCTCCATTGCATCACATCCAGCGAATCGGTCAAAAGCCAAAAGAAGCTAGCACATCAGAAGAGAGCCATCTGCTAAATATGAGAGACCTCTTCCACAGAGACATAATCCTCTACAGCAAACACGAGGAGCCTGTTTGATCCTGCCCTCATTCTGCTGACTTAAGGGTTTTCAGGTCTCTCCTGTTACGTCATGCTCTGCCTCCTGTCAGTCACCTAATATCCCAAGGGGAGACATAATCTCTCTGAAGCATGTTTCCTTACCAACTAAACTGCCACATTCATGTTTTGTGCGGTGCTATTTTTAAGCTGAAACTTCATCCGGTTAGACTTTGAAGGTGCAGTGACCCGTCCTTTCCTGCCATAAAGGCTTTAAATAAAGACTAGTACCTCACTTGCAATGTATTATAAATATTCTACTTCTTAAAGTAGAATATAAATCCCTGTAAATGTGCTCTGTCTCATCACGAGATGTGTGAAATCCTAATTTCTGAGTGGTTTTTGCTTGTTGGTACAGCGTTGCCATAGAAACACAGTTATAAAGTCTGGCAGACACCTTGACCACACCCTGACGTTACCATGGTTACACCAGGTCTCGCCATCCAAGGAAGAAAGGAATACAGGCGGCTCTGTATCAATAGGAAAACGCCCCATCCTGCGTGCATAAACACACACCAGGCTTGAAGCGAAAGCTCGTTGTCTTTATACAAGTCTTCTCTGTCCTCCAGTAGCAAACGCAGTCACAGAAATAGTCCCTACACACAGTCCGAGGAGACGCCCGTGGCAATCAGAGATGTCTGATGTGGCTGTAGCATTTCTGAACATGTTTTCTGTAATACGGCTTTCTTCTTTTCTGCTTTCTCTGGTTTTCTTACACCGATTCCTTCACATTCTTCCTGTCTGTTCACCCCATCGTCACTTCATCACTGGAACGTTTCCAGGCAGCGTAACTATCAAAGTGAATGAAAATGTTTGATTCACCGTTACGAGTACAGAGACGTGATCTCAAACATCCACTCTTGGCTTCTGCTGTTGGTTGCATTTAGCAAACCACACTCTAATGAATGAGAAGACAGAGAACTCATTAAGCCTGTTGTCCCTGTGCTGGTGCATCTCGACACTCGGCCGCTGAACTTTCAGGCTTGCAACAGACAACTTGCTTCTCCTCTCACTGCTTCTCATTGGTTTGATCTAGATCCTTCCTCCCTTTCCTGCTTTCTTTCCATCCTGCTTTCTGAATTTATGATGTTTTTGACATTTAAGAGGTTGGATGTCATCCTCTCGGAGCTTAGCTGTGGACTAGCAGCAACCATCTGTCTGAGTGTAGGTCAGCTTGTACAGAAAAGCACAATTGTGCCTTGAGCCTGTGGTTGCTTTGTCGTATGCATGAGCCAGGTTTTAGGTTTGGTCATTAGATCGAGTGATGGAGACGTCAATAAAATGAGCAATCACATCATCAGGCTGGGATCAAGGCAACGGTTCGTCCGGAGGGTTTATCCGAAACATGAACTTGGTTACTTCAGACATTTTGACTCATATTGAAGTTGTTTCTGCTTCATAGTGTTGGGAACCATGTACATATACTGATTAGTACTAGTTTCTGTTCTTGCCTGCTTTCTGTGACCCAGCTTTTACAAGTTGTCACCACGTAATGACACGCTCACACACACACACCCATATTTTTCTTCCGTGCACCAAAGCTGTCACCAATCAGGGCTTCACATTATACTGTAATTATCCCCTCGGTTTGCTGCTGCGTCTGTGTGTGCAGACAGCATGTAATGAGTAGGGACACACTGAAAGCCCAAACTGCCAGAGCTGTTGGAGAGAAAAGAAAATTACTCTGAACAAAAGCCATTCTTAGCTTTTTGGTAAATAAGTTGCATTGGTTGAAGATGTTTTCTGATCAGTCTGGAGCTCTACAGACACTGATGTAATTCCAGTCTGTAACACACAGATAGTCCAGACATTGCTGCTGTTATCACAGCTACATCTACGATGATCTATTTGTGTTTTTAAACTCTGGTTTCCAGCTGCAGGTCTCTTCAGGAAACTCAGACGCTCTGTTTTTGCTCCAGCGTTTGAAGGATTTTCTTGACTTTTTTTCCTGCTTCATGGCGTTTTTTTTTCTTTTTTCTAGAATAAAAAAGAGAAATGTAACAGTTAACATCTGTTAAATCACTAATCATCCCATATGATTCCGTGAGCTCTGTCATTATGGCTGTGCAACCACTTCAGATTGGGAACCTCCAACTGCTTCGAGGGAGAAGCAGATGATGGGGGAGGAGAGTCCAGCGAGTAGAAGGATGCACATAAAGGCGCTATTGTCCAGCTTTTCTTCTTATTTACAGAGTAGGTTATTTACTTGTGCTATATTTTATGGAACACATCATCACTGCAGCAAAAATGTACTTCACAATTTTATTACGTTCATCAACTTTCATTGGAGGCAGCATTGGAATAACCTTAGTCTTGATAAATGAGAAGACAATAAGGAAGGAAGTCAAGTGAGGGGTGGAAGGATTGAAATCATCCACCTTATGACTCCACTGCAGTTAAGTGATACAAAAATAGAACAAAATAAAACAGGAAATGTGCATGATAGTAAATTTTAAAATGGGGAATTCCCATAAGATAAAATAAACTTGTCTGATCCCTGAAGGGAAATTCGGGGACTCTCTGTAAAGAATAACATGAAAGAAGACGGCATCTGTGGGATGGATGTAATTATCACTGTCTCAAGTGGTTGCAATGTAAAAGCTAAGGGAATAAGCATGTCATGTAGTGAAATGACAGAAATGAAGAACACAAGACGGCCGCAGACGATGGGAGAAAAGATAGAAGAAAGGGCTGAGGGTCGTCTTTCAGACCTGACGGAGGAAGTGTATTAAAGAGGACAGTGGCTGATGTAGGTGGTTGGAAAGAAAACAGGCAGGAAGCTAAAGGTCTAAATGTGTAGTTATTTCAGGGAGAGGTTAAAGGAAGTGAAGTGAGCAGAGTTTAAACCTCCAGGTGTTGGTCCTGTACAGCTCCTTCACGTCTCAACCTGCCTCACGGCTCCACACGAATCCGCTCACCGCTGTTTATCACTTAAATAATTCGTCCTCTTCCTTTTCCTCTCCAGACTGACAGAAAACTGAAACGCTGCTTTGCTTTAATGCCGTTCACCCTGACTTAGCAGCTTTATGGGCTTTGAAATGTTAGTGCTTGGAAATCAAGTGTCAGACAAATGACTAAATGTAACAGCTGAATTAAAGTCTGGCATTGATTACAGCATTAGTACATGACACAGACGGTCTAGACAAAATGAATGAGACTGATGTCGGAGGTGAGAGCTCCATTTGCTATTAGTCATTTTGATTTATTCAAACTGCCAGCAGCAGCAGAAAGCAGAGGACACCTCATTACAAACTGTCTTTTCATCAAAGTACATGGTGTTTGCTTAACAAAGGGGTAAAACATGAATCCACTTGGTTAGAAACGGTGTAATTTGAAGAAAGCTAAATGTTTTAGCCAACCTCTCAGAGCATCACCTACTGGAGACAAAGGTCCGGATGATGCAGATGAATGCCAGACTGAGAGCCCACAGGCAACAAGCCGAGCGGCCCCGTTCTGCTGGCTTCTGGCCTCTGGGTGAGAATAAAGGTCTTCAGGGGCCTCAGGGTCCATCTGCCTCCGACAGAGAAGCTTCACATCAGCAGGGGATGGTGTCGGGCTCCGTAGCTGTTAACACAGTTTGCACAGTAAGACTGCTGTTTGGTCCTGTCTTCATATGACACATGTCAAACATGCTGACATTCAAATGAGATTCCTGTAGCACAGTGTCATCAATAAACACAGAAGTCCTTAATCCAGACTGAGGAATGTTCACAGGCTGGTTCACGGCTGAAAGTGGAACTAACGATGCTCCAGGTTTCTCTCAGTGCTCACATTTTAGATGCACTTTGCTGGAGTGTGTCTGAATCCATTCAGGATTAAGTTGCTCAGACTTGTTGACACAGAGGCGTTGCATCTTGAACCCAAGTTGGACCTGCATTAATCTGAACTGGGTTTCACCTTCTGCCAGGCTGAATAAGTGGAGTCTGTGCTTCTGAGTGGAGCCTTTGTTTTTGTGTGTGGAGCCAGAGCTTTGTAGCCGGTGACAACACGCAGCCGGACCGTTCCCACAGAGGCCCAGGTCAGAAGCACCGGCGTCCACACTGAGCTGCTGTTGCTGCGTGGAAGCGGTGCTCTGTCCTCTCACACCTGACTGAGCAGCCTGTGTTTAGGTTGGGCTTTATGGCACAAAGTCTGCAGTGTGCGCTGGGCTCTGGAAACTGCTTCTCAGTGTTTTCCCTTGGATTTACTGTTCGTGTCTCTGTTTTTCTACCTTTTTCTTTCTCTGGTAGATAGAAAACAATTTTGTTTTTGCCAGATTTGTCTGAAAATGAAGCTTAACCACTTTAACGCACACACACACACACACACACACACACACACACACACACACACACACACACACACACACACACACACACACACACACACACACACACACACACACACTGTGTCTACTGTCACTCAACGCTAGGCTCCTTCAACTTTCAAAGAGAACAAAAACCTAATTAAATGATATTCTGAGACTTGAACCATGAGCAGGACTCAGATCTGAGACTTGTTCCTAAGTTCTCCCTGCCTCCGCTGCCTGCACCTATTTTTGTATTGAGTGGATGTGTTTCTAAAGCTGGGTGGTCTACAGGTCAGAGCTCCCTCTGTCTTCTGTACCTGCAGGTCTCAGGACAGATAAACACTCAACCCACACGGTCGCAGCTCAGCTCTCTGCACCTCCCTCATGCTTTGACAACATAATTCCTGACCTTTGAATGAACAATCCTTCATTCAGCCTATAACACAGTGCTTATTATTTTTCTTTGAGTTTATCATCAGTCAAATATCTCTTATTACAATTATAAAACATGTGGCCACTTTTTGTTAGTTTAGTTTTAGTTTGTGATTATCAGTGATTTTAGTCCAAATGCTGCTCAGGTTAATTCATCTCTCTGTAAAAAGAAGATCAATCAGTTTACTTGTCTGTGTTGAAAAAGTATTATTATAATATTCATGGGATACATATTAGAAACGTTAGATAGTATTGAGGATCTGAGACTCTGTACGCTTCAGTCTTGAGACATGCTGTTTTAGGGTCTTTCTTGTGCTTCATTAAGCCTCGTGCTGAGGCCGGTTCTGCTCACATGCCTGTCAGTGGGAACGTGTGTAGTTGGTCACAGTACATGTCACAGACACTTCTGCTCTTCATACATCCTCTGTTAATGTGCTTTGAGGGGCAGATCATGAGGTTAGTCAAACGTATCTAAATACAGAAACAACACAGAGCATAAGGTTCTGTGTTCACGAGTACCAGTGGTCAGACACAAAGATGAGGCCGAGCACGTGCTTCCAGCTGTGTGTGTGTGTCTGTGTGTCTGTGTGTGTGTGTCTGTGTGTGTGTGTGTGTTTGTGTGTGTGTGTTTGTGTGTGTGTGTGTGTTTGTGTGTGTGTGTTTGTGTGTGTGTGTGTGTGTGTGTGTTTGTGTGTGTGTGTCTGTGTGTGTGTGTGTGTGTGTGTGTGTGTGTCCAGCCCTCTGTGGTGTTACACTGACCCCTGCTGGTCGCGTTGTGGTATCAGAGTCTGCACATCATGAACTCGTCCCTGCCCTGTGATGAGGCAGGCAGCTGTGGACGCCTGTAGCGCTCCTTGAGGGTGAACCTCGAGCCTCTTCCTCCGCCGGCCTAACGTAGTTTCTGTGTTTCTGCAGGGAAGGATGAGGCGCGGGGCCAGCTGGACTGTGCGCTGCAGGACGTCAACGTGCGCTACGCGTTCCTGGAGGAGACGGAGAAGCGAGCGGTGTGCAGGGCGCTGGTAGAGGAGCGGGGGCGCTACTGCAGCTTCGTTAGCATGCTGAAGCCTGTCCTGGTCAGTGTCCATATGACCTCCACGTCTGCTGCCTTTTCATGTTTGCACATACTCTAATATTATTGTCTGTTTGTAGGATCATGAGATCAACATGTTGGGTGAGGTCACCCACTTGCAGACCATTCTGGAAGATCTGACCAACCTGACGGCTGAGCCCAATAAACTCCCACCAGCCAGTGAGCAGGTACCAGCGGTGACCTCTGGGTGACCTCTACCCTGTACTCATGTATTATAGTCTGGTAAAATCCAAAAGGTACCATGTTCATGATTGTGTTTGTTCCAGGTGATTTTGGACCTGAAAGGTTCGGATTTTAACTACACGTATCAGACGCCTCCAGCTTCTCCCAGTAGCACTCTGTCCCGGAAGAGCAGCATCAGCAGGTAACACACACACACACACACACACACACACACACACACACACACACACACACACACACACACAGAGCAAGGGTCAAATCAAAGAGCTTCAGGCTCATTATTTAAAAAGCAGATGATTAATGCTCTGCTGTCAGTCTTAACTGTAGTGTTTGTTTGTGTGTTTCTGAAGTAACTACCAGTCTGGATCAGTGAGACACGTTCCCTCCCTGGACTCCATTAGCTGTGCTGTCGATGGAATCCACATCCAGGTAACACAAACACACACTAACAGTTCTCACATGTTTCATTTAACAAACTTTTAGCTGGAAAAAATCTATAATTGTCAGCTTCCTGAAGCTCCAAATGATTGAGTCAGCCTCAAAATGTTCTCATGATGTTTAACCAAGCAAGTAACACGGTGGGCTCATGGTAGAGAGCCCAAAGCATCATTCCTTTATCTGCTGCTTCCTTTAGGAATGTCTTCACAAACTCTAAACCCCAACTAGTCCACAGAGCAAAGCTGATCTCAATGCTGCCCTTTTATCATCAGATACTTTCACCACCACCACTCTTTCCATTTCTCCATCTTTTATTTACACACACGTCCTCTGGGTCTTCTCTCCGGCTCGTTCCAGCCTGATCCCGTCCTGTCCTTATAGAGAACATGTACCACCCTCACAGACCTTCTCTTACTGCACTTCTCCATCAATGTTCCCAAAGCAAACCTCACATCTGTGCCATGAGACCGTAATGCTGCTCACCATAGGTTCATGGTGTGGCTCAGCTGTAGTGTAACGTTGTCTGGAGCAGCTGGCTTTCTGTTGTGTATCCTCAGCTCAGCACACTTCATTCTCATTCATCCTCCTCACCGCTGATTCACTCTCTCTGCCTCATCTAACCGACCTTCTCTGTCTCTTTATTCATTAGCTTCCTTCCATAGCACATCCCTCTCAGCTGGGATTAGAATGTAGCTGTCCATGAAGACTCTTCTGCCTCTCTTCATCCTCACCTCCAAAATCATCTTATCAAAATGATATAGCCACTAAATGTTTTCTTTCACATGATGATGATTGTGACACTTTTTTAACCTAAACTGCACTAAAACTAAACTAAGTCTCAGACGTGACACTGCTACAGCCTCACTTCCATCCTTGTGCCAGGTGCTACCAGCCCATCCTGCAAGCGCAACAAGCCTTTCACCCTGGCAGTAACAGAACTCAGAACCCACTCACGCCGCTCTAACCCTCTTCTGTGTGTAGCGCTGCTCCTCTCCCTATCTGCTGATTGGCTGTGATGAAAGTGGGCGGTCCCTCAGCGAAGGGAACTCCCCCTCTCGCCTCGGTCGTGACGGCAGCCGTGGTCGCTTCGCTTACGGTGGCGGCCACCGCCCTCCGTTGAGCCGCCGCGTTAGCCGCAGGGATATGACCACCGTGAGAGACCATTACAACTACTACCTTCCCCACAACCCGAGTACCGTCATGTGTTGATATCGTGTCGTAAGCGTCCGTGTCGCCATCGTTTTGAATATCAATCCACCACATCGTCTCCACGTGACTGTTTTTAATCCCTGTGCATCAGTTCACCAGGTGTGAAACGTTTTATTTGTCTCTACAGTAAATGACTAAGTGAATCTGTGTATCATATAAACAGACACATCCCATAATACCTGGATTTGACTTTGAGTTGTGATTATGTTTACATGTATTTACTTGTGCGTGTTTATGGAACATTCTGTGTATATGTCTGATGTGTGAGTCTTTGTTGTCCCTCATTGTGCAGTGGATCAGGAGTTCACTAGTTCAGTGAGACGTCACCAACACTGTCTGGGAGTTAATCCTTGCTCCCTATTATAAACCTGAAAAAAAAACATCAAATTACTGTGAAAGGTTTGTTGTTTGCACATACACATTTCCACCATCAAAAAGTTTTACAGAAATATAAAACAGAGAAGCAAGAATACCTAATGTCGGCAGCTGAGAACTGTACTCACCCACATCATCAGTTTTGGTGGATCAGTTATTTAACCAGTGAAAAACCGTTTTAGCTGCAGGTCATGTTGAAATGGCTGCAGTTTGTCAGACAGGTGGAGACCACCACCACCTCACGCCGTGCAGCTAATTCTGTTGCATGTCGTCACCTCGTCGCTCTGCAGATCCACTCTCTCTCAAGCACCTCGGCGCATCTCTCCCACGTTACCAAGACGCGCTCTTTGCCCTGGTTCTATTGTTCTGTGGCGTCTTGTCAGTAGTGTTGTGATGACTGGTCGTCCTTTCTAGCTGATAGTTTTGATGATAAATGTGTGTGCTTCAAAATGGAGAGCTTGTTTCCAAAGTTGTTCAAGAAAAATAAGTAAAGTTCTCAAACCTTTGCACCATCGTTGGGTGAGAAAATGACACCATATGAAATAATTCTTTAACATGTGTCACTTTGGAAGGAAGCTCCTCAGCTGCCGATCTGATCTGACTGACTGCTCCGTTAGTTTTTTATGGACCAGTCAGAGATGGAGCAGATGTAATTTTCTACACATTGACTGACATCAGACACGTCAGAAGGAACAAATTAAAGAGCTTAGTTTTGTTAATTTGCTGTTGTTCCCAAACCAACAAGAATAAAACCTCTTTTCAATCTGTTGCTCCTTAAATGGAAACACTGACGTGTTTGGTGGTTGTTTATTGCTTTGTCAGTAGACGTTCATTAAGTGGACCCTTGTTTACTCGTGACAGGATGGAGGCTCCACTAATCAGCTGGCTGCCGGGGCCGGAGGTGCAGAGAACGGGCTAATGCTGCCGCCACAGAACGCCTACATCAACCACGGGCGAGAGAGCTCGAGCCCTGTCTGCGTCTGGGAAGGTAGCGCTCTGTTCCTGTGAGCTGATGTGGTCGCATCACCACCGGAGGGCAGCAGGAGACCAGAGGAGGCGGACGTCCTCTCTGCTCTCACACGCTCTCACACGCTTACACCTCCCCACCTTTTCTCCTCCTCATTTCTTACTTATTTCATTTACCTCTTGCGGCTTCTCACCCTCTCTTTCACTGTCTTTTTTCTTTCCAGCCCCTTTGTGCCTCATCTTGTTTTCTATTTCTCTAATGTATTTTTGCCCTCTCTCTCTCTCTCTCTCTGTCTCTGTCTCTCTCTCTCTCCTCCCCGTCAGTCTTGTTCGGCCCGGGATCAGCTGGCGTTGACGTTGGGTGCGTTAAACTCGGATGCTTCAAGGAGCAGCAGGGACTCTCTGCACTGCTCCAGCGGCTACAGCACTCAGACCACCACCCCATCCTGCTCTGAAGACACCATACACTCACACAGTGAGTCTAGTGAACACAACACACGCACGTATGGACCAGCGAGGTTCATTTATATGGCAGTTTTCATGTCTGGGGTTTCCTGTTGCAACCAGTTGAATTCACCAACAGTTGCCCAAAGCCTTGGTGACGAGGTGGAACCTGTCCTCTGTCCTCTGTTGTGTGTTTTGTTTGGATAAAACTGACTCTGGCTTCTTTGCCTTTTGAAGTATTTGCTTAGAGCTTCTCTGTTTCTCTGGTGTGATCTTCCAGTAGTTTTGTGTTGTCCTGGTTAATTTCCTTCCTTCTCTTCCAGCTATAAAGAGAGATCCTCCCCTCTATGGTAGGTCTCTGAGCATCTGTCTCCTTGTTTATTTGCCTGTGTGTCGGCTTCTCCAAGCTAGGCTCTGGGTTTGAGTGCATGCCATCACATCTGCACCCACAATTCCAATTCTGTTAAACATGACACAGCTCCACCAATAGTCCAGTAATTCAGTGGATGTTCATGGTTTTAGGTAGAATTCTGATATTTATGTGGTTCATTTGAAGTCACATCTGATGCTTATTGGTGTTTAGACAATATGTACATAGACGTATGAGGTGTAGAGACTTTAATTGGTCACACGCTAATACTTTAGATTTAGATGGAAACAAGTTGATTGAACAAAATGGATCCGACACAAAGTCATCTTAAAGTCTGTTAAGCTGCTGAATAATGTGCAAAACATAAAAATATGTTACAGCATATTAATTCTTTGTGTTATGGACGGAACTAATACCAGGAAAATGGATGAGAAAGTTCTGAATACTTTGAATAATTGAGTTTTTAATAGTGATGAATCATGTTCCCTCAGAATAAATGTTTTGAAGCCAAGAGTTTAGCGTGATGATAAACTGTCATTGTATTTGTTTGACCTTTTATCTTCGTGTCCTGGTTTACATCAGACCCATTAGTGACGTGTGCATCTGTTTTTAAATGTAATTATTCAGGACATCACTGGGTTTGTGTGTGCGTGTCGCTTGAATTTAGTTTGGTTGCATGTTCCCTGTTTCCGTTTTGAGTGTCCATGATGATGCATCCTCTAATTGTTCATTCACGTACACAGAGTGAGTCACTGGTGTAATAATGTCAACCACAGTCAAATGCCTTCCAGACATAACTAACCCAGCTGAATGCAGAGCAACAGCGCTTCAATTAAATATTAATAAGTCTGTCTCTCTGTTTGTAGTCGATTACGAGTCCATCTCTCTCCACGGAGACGCAGACTCCATCTCCCTACATCACCTCTCCCATGGCAACAGCCAATCGGATTTTGACAAGTCCTCGACCATCCCGAGGAACTCGGACCTCGGTTTACAGTACCGGAAGTTTGCTCAGTCCAAGCGTCCCGCCTCCACCGTCAGCTTATTGGCCGAGCCCGAACTGATCGGCGGCTCTGTCCGCCAGCTGTCCTCCCACACGGCGACCATCCGGCGCAAGCCCTCATCCAAGCCTGCGTATCGCAGGGGCACGATCAGCGGAGGGGTCCCCATCCCCATCTGCACCCCGCAGGTTCCTGTGAAAGCACTGGGAGGACAAGGTGGGAGCAACGAGAACGTTTTCGCTGTGCCGTCTGCTGGTGCGGCAGGAGGTTTGGGTCACAGTAAACTCTGCACCTCCACGCAGAGCCTCAGCGCCTTACCTCCGGCCTCCTCCTCCCCGTACTACCAGCTGGTTCCAGGTCAGATGCCCATTCCTGTGCCCATTCCCACTGTCCCCACCTTTCCACCAGAGATCAGCAATGCCAAACAGCAGCAGCAGCAGCAACAAGTCAACCATCAACAGCTAAATCATCAGCACCAGATGATGCAGTACCAGCAGCAATTCCAGCTTCAGCAGCAGCAGCAGCAGCAGCAGCAATATTATCAGCAGCAACAACACAAAGCATTTCAGTATCAGCAGGCAGTGCTTCAGCAGCTACAGCAACAGGATCTCCAGCAGCAGCAGGCGGACACAGACCAACAGCAGCTCAATCAGCAGCAGAAGCAGAAGCTGTTCCACCAGCAGCACCAGGCCCCGCCCCCCGCCTCCCAGTCAGAGCCCACCAGTGTGGGCCAGCGCCTTCTCTACCAACCCCAGGCTCCTCCACCCTCCAGCCCCGACCTGAACACCGAGCCGCCGACCCACGACGGAGAAGGTGGAGGAAGAGACTTGAAGACCCTCATCAGAGGCGTAAAGCTCAAAAAGACCATCAGCAACGACCGCTCAGCTCCTCAGCTGCCGCCTCCAACCAATCACAAATTAAGCTGAAGCATGGTCTGAGGCAGCAGTTTAGTTTGTTGGCTTCAACAAGGTGGACCTGAGATCAAACACTAGGACTTCTCATTGACTTTACAAACGCAGATCGCTGGACCTTGTGTGCATAGTTAAATTTTTTGCTTTCTAGTTTTGGTTAAAATACATTTTGATGATTGTCAGCTCCTGTTGCTGGAGCGACCGTCTTTTGCCTTTTTGCATTTCCATAAAGTTTTTGCTTGACCCAGTCTTTCTGGCAGAAGTGTTGTTTTAGTTTGTGCTTTCTTCCTAGTCAGGTTGTTTTGTGGTTCCTCCGTTTCAGACAGGAAGTTGTCTCAGATTTGACCTGCCTTCTGCCTAGAGCTCTGTGGCTCCTCACCTGGTTGAACCAGGTGTGGGTGAGTTAGGTTAGTTCTCCCTCTGCCCGTGACTCTAGAATGAAACGGTTACTGGGCGAATAGGTTGTAAATATATCAGAACAAAAGGCTTTTAGCACCAGGGGAGATGTGATCTGATGACTGACTGAGGCTGTGGATGATTCTTTGGTTGATTCTAGACAATGAGCTTTTGTAGGTTTGCAACATTTAGAGGCAACATGCTTTTTAAATCACAACTATCGGATTCTATAGTCACACGGCCGCGTGGGGGACTCATATTGTAATAATCACTTCATTTTACAACTGTTGAAACCATGGGGTCATGGGGTTTTTCTTTTGCAACTTGACAAAGTGAACGTTTTGCTGATTTGTTCTGATTCAACAGATGTCAAAGTAAACTGAGAAAAAGGTTATGATTGTGTTCTTCCTCCAACTCGATCATCTCTGCTTTACCCTCAGCAATGAACAAGTCACATTTAACTTCATGTGAAACCATTTTTATCTACAGAGTTTGGTTGGGCTCCAGTAGCTGGTTCTATGTTGGATCTTTGTCAAAGTTTGTAGAATATTTCATAATATTGTTCAAAAATCAATATTTCTCACTAACCTCCAGTCTGACCAAAAACTCAAAAGATTTCCTTGGTTGCATCAACAAGCATGTTCACAAAAAATGTGGACTCTTCCTTGTTTACAGGTTAAAAAATCTTGCCTCTAAAAGTTGCCTAAAAATGTGAGGAGATTTGTAGAAACCACTGAGGTCAATACTGGGTTTTTGGGAAATGTGAGGACGTAATTTAGGAAAAGACGTTTAACAAATTAGAACAAATTACTGATTAACCTTGTGATTAGATTAAAATTCACTATCCGTTCAGTAGAAAGCTAAAACCATCTCAAGTTAGAACAAATGGAAAGTAAAATAAATTTTTATTTTATTTTTTTACCAGAATTGCATGTTTATGCTGTGATGGGACAGAAAGAAAGAAAACTACAACTAGAAGAAACTGATCATTGGACTTTGCATTTGGAAATCAAGCTGTGGGAACCGTAATGTGTCTCATCCCGTCTACAACCCTGTGTGCCTCGGACTCCGGCTGCTCGCTGGATAACGTAGTGTATTAGGCTCAGCTGGTTCTGGTCTGTTCTCAGTGAAATGTTCTTGCAGCAGAAGATGGACCTAAGAAACCCAACAACCGCTCTGTGTATATTAGTGCTTCTTTCCTGGGAGATCTAGATCTATATAAAAAAGTATATATATATATATATATAGGGAGAGAGATTTATGTAAACATATCCTGATTGTATTTTTCTTGACTTGACGCTTTATAAGGAGGAAACCGAGTAAACTTCCTGATGTTTAAAGATGAAACCTGATTGGACGTTGGACTGTCGACACTCGGACTACAGAATGTAGAGATTCTTTTCTTTTTATCTTTTGATGTTCGCTGTGGGATCAACAATAATAATAATAATAATGATTGATTCATGACCTGGCAGCTCTTGTGTGCTTCCTGTATTTATTCTCACTACTGCAGACAAACAACTGCTGCAGGCCGCTCTGCCCTCATTCATCACACACTGACTTGGTCAGTGGAGATTAATTTTTGTGTTATCATCTTTATTTATTTATAAGCGATGAGCTTCGTGACCTTTAGATGAGCAGCAGGTTCATGATCTTCAACCTCTTTAAAAGAAACAATGCAACCTATGAGTGAATGGTTTTTCTATGAACTGTGATGTGGACGTCGTCGTGTGAACAGATGGAGCTCATGAAGGAGCGTCTCCTCCTCCCTCACTCCTTTGCAGCGAAGGCCCTGGGGTGTAATTTGGAGCAGGGCGGGGCGCACAAACACCAAACTCCTGGGGGATCGCGATGAACCCGCGAAACCTGCAGAGGCACAGCAGGGTGTAATTTATTCCCTCTGTCATCATGTGTTGTAATTTCAGTTATTTTCCATGTGGTAAAAGCATGTCGTCAAAGTAAACTCTCAACGACCTCGTTGACCCCTACGGCCTCGAATTCGACACATTTAAAACCAAACAGAACGAAATTCACAATTTTCAGAATGTTCCTAAAGAGAAATCAATTACCACAACAAAAAAGGTTTATTTACATTAGAGGTCAGAGTATTGGATCTACACTTTTACAGTGTTGTTTATGTCAAATTAATAACGAGATATTTAAAAAAATGATCATATCAAAGTGTTCACTTCACACTTCTCAAACTGTAGCTGATGTAACTGTTGTAGCAGAAGCAGTAATCTTGCACAAGGTCTTGTTTAAGAGGTTTTTCTAACGATGAAGGACAAATGAAATGCCAGCAGGAGATCAAAGCAGTGACTCAGCGATCCTTGGTTTGATCACAGCCACAACCATGACTCAGGCGCTTTTCCCAGCCTTTTGTCCTCTGCTGTCCAGTCATCTGATGCTCAGAGGCAACAGGTGGGAGACGAGGGAGCGGAGCTCACACATCACAGCTGTAGCAACCGCTGTCCCACTGCTCCAGAGCTCGTAACGTCATCTGTGACCTCTGACCTGTGTCAAACCCCTAAAACCCCTGAGTTCATGATGGTTGAAACAGGCCAATAAAATCTAAAGCTAAAGATGCGTCGGTCATCAGAGGTGAGGGAGGATGTCCAGGCTCCAAATCACATTCCAACCTTTTTTCCATCTAATCTTAGTTCTGAAATCAAAGACGTTCAGTTCATTCACTGCAGTGATTCATGTAAAGAACAATAAGAGTAAAACACAGCAGCAGTTGTGTTGGCTCAGTCACTATGACTGCACTTACAATGAAATCACAACATTTACTTTGACTAAACTAAGTTCAAATGAAGTAATCTTTCGTTATTCAAATTAATAAAACATAGGAGTCGACTCAGACTGATGTCAGCCTGATGATTTAACAGTAAAACGGGAGCTGTTGCTCCAAACGCATGTGGACTTCAGCCTGCAGTCGGCCTCAGTCATCCTCACTGAGCCGGATCCTGTGACGGCTGTGAGTCACCGTGACCCAGATTGTGGAGCAGATCAACTCTCTCTCCTCCATCACTTTCTACCTTTCTTCCCATGTGGCAGCTGCTGCGTGACTCACGGTGACTCTGCACAAACCTGTTTACTGTTTGTTTGTGCCAGCTGAGTTGCACCGGTGTTGCAACAGCTGCAGTTCCGCTGAGGAGCAGCAGGGGGCGACGCTGGGCTGAGTCCTCAGACTGCTTTCAGTCCAGCGTGTTTTACGTGGTTACAGAGCAGGATCATCCTGATCCTTAGACTGGAGTCACCTGAGCTTCTGTCTCCAGGTCTCAGATGTAGGACGCAGCCTGTGAATTGAATTGATGACCAGAGTTGTGCTGCAGATTTAGATGTGATCCGGCCTCTGAACTGTGTCAAATGCTTCAGGTCACCTTCATTTCCTGTAAAAGAGGTTTTACTTTCGAGAAGTTTTAGTTTGAAGCTGTGTGGGAAGAAAGTGAAACGGTTCTGAGGGTTTCTAAATGACCTGAGTGAAACCCTGAACATGTCCCCATGCGGAGGTGCGTGTGATCAGAGCCCGGCTCGGTCAGTGTGGTGTCTAGAAATGACAGCCATTCAAACCTGCTGACGCTCTCAGCAGGTTCTTTCTATTATGCTGCTGTGGAAACTCAGCCCAGGATAAACAGCAGGTCGCTTCTCAGCACTGCAGAGACCCAGCGTCCACTTCACTGGCGGAGACTGACTCAAATGACTCAGGGTCAAAGCTGTGGGGACTGAATCCACCAAACAATCCCACTGCAGCGGGAGAGCGTTCAGTCTGTCAGAAAATAAAGGCTGGGTTTAAAAGCCTTCTGGGTGGAAAGAAATCACAACAAAGTCCAGCCGAAGAATCTCTGACCAGGTTAAGTGATCAAACAGCTGATCACAATAATGGTTTTAAGGAGCTTCATCTGAGCAGAGGGAGGATGAGGAGCAGGCGACTCGTGATGAAGCAGGAGATGGAGCCTCTGAGCCTCAGGCTGAAAGAACCAGGCTTCAGGAAGGAACATCTGGGCGTCCTGACCCACAACATCTGGACGAGGATGAAAAACGTGGCCTGTGATTCTGGATCCAAACGTGCTCATCCAGAACAGATCCAGTCTGGAGGTGTGTGTTACAGTGAGAGAGAGAGAGAGAGAGAGAGAGAGAGGTTTGATGCGTTCCTCGTGAGAGGAAAAAAGATGAAAGGATTTTTGCTGATTTCCAGTCTTTGGGGTTCAAATGGACCGAGCTGTCGACCAGCATCAGTTCTTCTTCACCTGTTCTTGACCTGAAGGTGTCAAATAAACATGAGCTTGGTGACATTTCAGGACGTGTGAGTCACAGCCGTTCCTCCATTAAACGTCAGGACTCCAGATCCACGGCAGCAGGTGAGTCACGTTACTCAGCTAAAGATGGAAGATTAAACCGGTCCGGTCCGGTCCAGTCTTATCTGAAGCCAAACATCCACAGAACCCTTCCACAGCGATAACAGGGATGAAGGAGGAAAGTTTCTCTGTGTGTTTAGGCTGAAGCCGACACACACACACACACACACACACACACACAGTGTTTCCCGCCAAACCTGCCGTCGGGGTCAGCGTTCAGCGGCGCCGAGCCTGTCGCCGGGCCTCACCATGGAAACGGGTCTTCTCATGTTGCTGTGGCGCCACGTGATGGACAACACAAAACACAGCCGACACGCTCCGCTGATCCTGAGTCTGTTGTGCCCACACACACACACACACACACACACACACACACACACACACACACACACACACACACACACACACACACACACACACACACACACTCACCACTAGGGGGATCCTCCTCTTTGTCTTATCCTTGTGTTGGTTCTGATCCGTTGACCAAACACAAACCCGCTGATCTCGAGTAAAACCACGTCACTCAGTCCAAACCTCGTGCCAACTTCGGCCTCGCTCTGTTTGCTCCCACCCGTCTGACCCCTACTCCTCCCTTTCTTTTTTTCCAGGGAGGTTCAGTGATAAAACGTGCACTTTTTTTCCGCGGAGCCGAGTGTGAGGAGGTCAGAGCTTCATCAGCTGCTTTGAGTTGCACTGAACCAGGACGTCAGGAGAGTGACTGAGCGCCTCAGGAGTGAGTGGAGATGAGGTTCTGGTCCGGTCTGTTTGCACAGCTCCACACACAGAGGTGAAGTGTCAGCGTGTAACAGAGACAGTGACCCACTTCTAAAATAACGCGGCCGCGCGGTGACTGTCCGCCCTCATTCATCACACGCCGCTGATGTGGACGACGCCGGCTTTTAGTGGAGGAAGGAAGACGTCGCTTTGGGGAATCTGCATCTCTGCTGCTGCTTCCTCACAAACAGAACCAGCTCCGACGCCAGTAGAGGCTCAGAAAACCAGTGGCTTCTGCAGATACAGCGTTAGTTCTAGACACAAAACAGGGTCCAGTTCTACGGCCCAGATCCACACGCTCACGAGTCCGATGATCACTGATGACGGACTCTCGGCACCAGCGTGGACCTGGACTGTGTGTAAATGTGGTGCTGACCTTCGTCCTCGTACGTTGAATCAATCAAGCGTTTTGGTTTGTGGATTCTGGCCTCTAGGGGGCGGCACCCACACAAACCACTGGACCTTCCTGCAGCTGTGGCTCCGCTTTGGTCTCCTCCCGCTCCACAAGCCAGGCCTGTTGTTGTGTCGGGTTCTGGTCGTGTGCCGCTTGGTGCTGGGCGGGTTGTAAGTGGGTTCTGAGTGGGTTGTGAATGGTTCTGAGCGGGTTCTGAGTGGGCTCTGAGCGGTTCTGAGTGGTTCTGAGCGGGTTGTGATGGTTCTGAGCAGGTTGTGAGTGGTTCTGAGCGGGTTGTGAGCGGTTCTGAGCTTGTTCTGAGCTAGTTCTGAGCTAGTTCTGAGCTGGTTCTGAGCGGGTTCTGAGCGGTTCTGAGTGGTTCTGCGGGTTGTGATGGATCTGAGCGGGTTCTGAGCGGGTTCTGAGCGGCCCGCTGTGGCTGAAAGCAGCACTGTGAGCGGCAGAGCTGAGCTCCCGGCGGTTCTGCCCCGTGGACTCCAACAGAACCATCTGCTGTGTTTGGCCTCTTTGGCCCGGAGCCGGCGGCCTGTTTACAGAGCGGGTTGTGTTCGGGGATGTGTCGCCACGGCAACCACCCGGCTGAACTTTTGTTTCTGTGTGTTTCCTCGCCGTAGTAGTCACGAGGAGGAGGAAAAACCCGCCAGAGCCGGCGGCCAATCAGGACGCGAGGAGGGCGGTCCAAGCAGCAGCGAGTGGGGCCGCACGCTGTAAGAAGTGAGTGAGGTTTTTACAGTGACTCTGTTTCTGTTAAACACTACTTCCTGTTTCACTCTGGTGCTTTTGTTGTTGCTCCGGTGTCTGTGCTGAGTCCTGCCGCACGCAGCGTTACCTCACTTCTTGCAGTGTGTGTGTGTGTGTGTGTGTGTGTGTGTTTTCCCGCCACTTTGGAAGCTGCTGGAGTTCTGCCAAGAACATGTTCCTCTGAGAGCGAGAGAGGAAAGAGACAGAGAGTCTTTCATCCAACGTGGGCACGTTCACGGGAACGGTTCGTGTGTGTGTGTGTGTGTGTGTGTGTGTGTGTGTGTGTGTGTGCGCGTGTGTGACCTGAACAATAATATACAAGAAACGAAACACATGTATTTCACAATATTAACACAACAATGAATTGTTTCCTTTGAATCGTCCTGCAGTATTTTACCTTTAAATTGCTGATTTTTCCTCTTGATGATACTTGAACATGTTTGATATAGATCACACACAGACACGCATGTGTTTCCTGGTAATTCTGGCACGTACAGTATGTACTGTGTGTTCCTGTGTGTGTGCATGTGTGTGTGTGTGTGTGTGTGTGTGTGTGTGTGTGTGTGTGTGTGTGCTGCTGCTGTGTGTGTGTGTTACAGTGTGTGCTGCTGTGTGTGTGTGTGCTGCTGCTGTGTGTGTGTGTTACACTGTGTGCTGCTGTGTGTGTGTGTGTAGCTGTGTGTGTGTGTGTTACAGTGTGTGTTGCTGTGTCTGCATGTTCTCCTGTCACTCACAAACTCTGCTCACATTTTCACAGCACACTGACACATGATCAACTCACATGTTCTTGCTTTCACACACTGACTCCCTTCACCTTTCACACACATGCAGTGCTGCATGAACACAAACGTGTGTGAGAGTCGCTGACGTGCTGCTGTTTGTCCCTCATCTCTAATATAAAGTTCTCCCCATAAACATTTGAACCTTCATTCAAGCTGAAGGGGCCGAACTGTCTGAAATGTGCTCAGAATGTGTCTATTCTCTGCAGCCGTTCAGATTCTACGCCGTCGTATAGAATCAACTGTCTTACCATGAATTTGCACTGACTTTGTGAAAATTGTAAATATTTCCCCACCGTGAGGTCGAGTCAACGTCATTCTGTCAAAGACCTGAGATGTGCAAAAGCAGAGAAAGCTCAAATGACCGGATGGTGTGAAAGAAAGTCACAATAGAATAAAAGGGAAGTAAAGTCACATGAAACAAAACAAGAGCTTCATGTTTCTGCAGAAAATGTAAAGAGGAAGCTTCTCATGTTAAGACACCACAAAACGAGGTCAGAGGTCAGAGGTCAGATATGAGACCAGACACAAGAGAGGTCAAGTTTAAACTGCAGCGTTTCAACGTCAGCTCAAACTGAAGCTTAAAGTCTGAAGAGACTGAAACTGAACGTAGATGAGACGGAGGTGAGGTCACTTTAAAGATGCATTGACCCGTTCATAGAGGTGCTCAACCCCTCTGTGTGTGAGGCCAGAGGTCAAAGGTCAAAGTCGTGGCAACAATATATCCGCAGAGTGACACCGAGAAATGACTCAGTGCGAAACCGCACACACACCCAGCAGGATTTCTCAACAGGATGGTACGTTACACACATGTATGAACATGTGTGCAAACTCTCAGGCAGGCGCGCACACACACACACACACACACACACACACACACACACACACACACACACACACACACACACACACACACACACACACACACACAATAGGGAAAGTTTCACAACACGCACAACAGAAGCAAATATTTGCACATTAAACACCCTCATACTCTCTCTCTCTCCCTCTCTCTCTCACACACACTCACACTCACGCACACACACACACACACACACACACACACGCACACACATAACATGATGCTCTTAGTTCATGTCTGGCCTTCAGTCATGCTCAGGTATTCCATTACTACTTCATTAGGAACACGCATCCATCACTACTTTCAGCAGGTGAAGCTGTCAGACACCTGATGAACCTTTTGTACATTTCCTTTGACTAAACACACGCTTGTTCACGGGACCATGGTTTGTTATTCACGTTTCTTCCACTTCCTCCTTCCACCTTTTCCACCTCCCTCCATAGAAGCGGGTCACTGCTGTGTGGACGGGTCAGAAGCGACGCGTCTCAGCTGCTCATCCATCTGCAGCTTATTCGTGGTTTGGACGTGTCACCTGGTGACGTCTGTGACTTATTTCTGACGACTGTCAGACTTTTTATTATGTCTGCCTTCATTCTGCAGAGACCTGATGCAGCTGTGGGAACTCACCCATTTAAATCCCATCCAGATTAAAGTGTGTAGCTAGTTATGGCTGTACTGTCCCGCTGCTCCTTGGTCAACGCGCTGGTCTCCATGGTAACGATGCCCGTCCTCTGGGACTGAGCATCAAAACAGAGGAAGTGGAGTTTGTTTTTGCAAATCTGATCAGTGGAAATCTGTTCACATTACTGGAAAAAAATGAAAAAGAAATGGCAACAAGTTCTGCATCCGTCTGCACAAACCTGGATCTGTGGACTCTGGTCCACATCCAGCCTCCATGACCTGCCTCCATCTCCAGCCTCCATCTCCAGCCTCCATCTCCAGCCTCCATCTCCAGCCTCCATGACCTGCCTCCATCTCCAGCCTCCATGACCTGCCTCCATCTCCAGCCTCCATGACTTGCCTCCATCTCCAGCCTCCATGACCTGCCTCCATCTCCAGCCTCCATGACCTGCCTCCATGACCTGCCTCCATCTCCAGCCTTCATCTCCAGCCTCCATGACTTGCCTCCATCTCCAGCCTCCATGACCTGCCTCCATCTCCAGCCTTCATCTCCAGCCTCCATCTCCAGCCTCCATGACTTGCCTCCATCTCCAGCCTCCATCTCCAGCCTCCATCTCCAGCCTCCATCTCCAGCCTCCATCTCCAGCCTCCATGACCTGCCTCCATCTCTGCTCCTCACATACACAAGTAGGAAGTAAAACCTAAGGAAGTTCATCAGGGCAGGAGTTAGTGAAGTGGTTTTAGTGCGGGTTTCCATGGCGACGGAGGATGGCCTCCCCTCCCTCAGCACCGGCTCGACTCCAGCCTGTGGCCCTGAACGAACCCGTCAGCAGCTGTTTGCTGCAGCGCCTGTCTGTTGAAACGTTCTCACCGCGGTGGGAAAGGGCTGAATGAAGCAGAGTTGGGTAAGAGCTTCGAGGTTGGAGAGGAATCGCTACATGTCAGTCTGCATCACTCAAGTTTCCATCCTCAGCAGAATATTTAAAGGTTTATGGGAAATAAATCCCAGAAGGATGATCTCAGGTGTGTGAACGGTTTGTTTGTGCAGTTTGACTCATTTTGGTGAGTTTGCTGTTGGGCTGTAATAGTCAGTGACTCAGAGCCACTGTAATGATTCATTCGAGTGTCTGATAAAGTGAGGTCACTTTGACCCTGATCCCAGAGTCTCTGCTGTTGAATGACAGTTCTTTCAGTTCAAACAATCTTTGACCTCTGCTGCAGCACCGCGCTGAGGGCGGTGGTTTCCTGTGAACGCTGCTGATGACGTTTGGCTGCAGCCTCGGCGCCGCTGCCGCCTGCATGTGGTGAGACAGAACACTGTGTGAACACCCCAGTGAACGGCCGCTCACGCCGGCGCAGACGCGGACCTTGTCCCGAACGCGCGGCTACTCATTAACCTGCGCCGTTCAAGCTGATGTGAAAGCGGCGCCGCCGGATCAGCGCACGGCCTGAAACCAGAACATCAGAGGGAAAAGCGTGTCGCGGTCCAAAGGTCCCACCAGAACCCCTCCTCTCAGAACCAAGCGCCAGCATCCAGATGGGCCGGCCCCTCACAGGCGGGGGTTCAGTCAAAGAGCGATGAGCGGCGTCTGAGTCTCCAGAAACGACGAGCGCAACAAACCTGCTGAAAACGCAGCTTCAGCCCAGAATGGAAATAAGCGCGAGGTTTGAACCTTTACAGTGAAACCGTCTCTGCTGCTGCATTAAATACTAATAAATCTCACCAGACGCCTGTGACGGCAGCAGCTGCGTAGACGGACCAGGACCCGGTCCCTGCAGGAGGCGGTTGGGGCGGGTTCTGGTTGGGGCGGGTCTCTGGCTGGGGCGGGTTCTGGCTGGGACGGGTCTCTGGTTGGGGCGGGTTCTGGCTGGGGCGGGTTCTGGTTGGGACGGGTTCTGGTTGGGACGGGTCTCTGGCTGGGGCAGGTTCTGGCTGGGACGGTCTCTGGTTGGGGCGGGTTCTGGTTGAGGCGGGTTCTGGTTGGGGCGGGTTCTGGCTGGGGCGGGTTCTGGTTGGGACGGGTTCTGGTTGGGACGGGTCTCTGGCTGGGGCAGGTTCTGGCTGGGACGGGTTCTGGTTGGGACGGGTTCTGGCTGGGGCGGGTTCTGGTTGGGGCGGGTTCTGGCTGGGACGGGTTCTGGCTGGGACGGGTCTCTGGTTGGGGCGGGTTCTGGCTGGGGCGGGTCTCTGGTTGGGGCGGGTTCTGGCTGGGGCGGGTTCTGGTTGGGACGGGTTCTGGTTGGGGCGGGTTCTGGCTGGGGCGGGTTCTGGTTGGGACGGGTTCTGGTTGGGACGGGTCTCTGGCTGGGGCAGGTTCTGGCTGGGACGGGTCTCTGGTTGGGGCGGGTTCTGGCTGGGGCGGGTTCTGGTTGGGGACGGGTTCTGGTTGGGACGGGTCTCTGGCTGGGGCAGGTTCTGGCTGGGACGGGTCTCTGGTTGGGGCGGGTTCTGGTTGAGGCGGGTTCTGGTTGGGGCGGGTTCTGGCTGGGGCGGGTTCTGGTTGGGACGGGTTCTGGTTGGGGCGGGTTCTGGCTGGGGCAGGTTCTGGCTGGGACGGGTTCTGGTTGGGACGGGTTCTGGCTGGGGCGGGTTCTGGTTGGGGCGGGTTCTGGCTGGGACGGGTTCTGGCTGGGACGGGTCTCTGGTTGGGGCGGGTTCTGGCTGGGACGGGTCTCTGGTTGGGGCGGGTCTCTGGTTGGGGCGGGTTCTGGTTGAGGCGGGTTCTGGTTGGGGCGGGTTCTGGCTGGGGCGGGTTCTGGTTGGGACGGGTTCTGGTTGGGACGGGTCTCTGGCTGGGGCAGGTTCTGGTTGGGGCGGATTCTGGTTGAGGCGGGTTCTGGTTGGGGCGGGTTCTGGCTGGGACTGGTTCTGGTTGAGGCGGGTTCTGGTTGGGGCGGGTTCTGGCTGGGGCTGGTTCTGGCTGGGGTGGGTTCTGGCTGGGGCGGGTTCTGGTTGAGGCGGGTCTCTGGCTGGGGCGGTTCTAGTTGGGGCGGGTTCTGGCTGGGGCTGGTTCTGGTTGGGGCGGGTTCTGATTGGGGCGGGTTCTGGCTGGGGCAGGTCTCTGGCTGGGGCGGGTTCTGGCTGGGGCGGGTTCTGGCTGGGGCGGGTTCTGATTGGGGCGGGTTCTGGCTGGGGCGGGTTCTGGTTGGGGCGGGTTTCTGGCTGGGGCGGGTTCTGGTTGGGGCGGGTTCTGATTGGGGCGGGTTCTGGCTGGGGTGGGTTCTGATTGGGGCGGGTTCTGGCTGGGGTGGGTTTCTGGCTGGGGCGGGTTCTGGTTGGGGCGGGTTCTGGCTGGGGCTGGTTCTGGTTGGGGCGGGTCTCTGGCTGGGACGGGTCTCTGGTTGGGGCGGGTTCTGGCTGGGGCGGGTTCTGGTTGGGACGGGTTCTGGTTGGGGCGGGTTCTGGCTGGGGCGGGTTCTGGTTGGGACGGGTTCTGGTTGGGGCGGGTTCTGGCTGGGGCGGGTTCTGGTTGGGACGGGTTCTGGTTGGGACGGGTCTCTGGCTGGGGCAGGTTCTGGCTGGGACGGGTCTCTGGTTGGGGCGGGTTCTGGTTGGGGCGGGTTCTGGTTGGGGCGGGTTCTGGCTGGGGCGGGTTCTGGTTGGGACGGGTTCTGGTTGGGACGGGTCTCTGGCTGGGGCAGGTTCTGGCTGGGACGGGTTCTGGTTGGGACGGGTTCTGGCTGGGGCGGTTCTGGTTGGGGCGGGTTCTGGCTGGGACGGGTTCTGGCTGGGACGGGTCTCTGGTTGGGGCGGGTTCTGGCTGGGGCGGGTTCTGGTTGGGACGGGTCTCTGGCTGGGGCAGGTTCTGGTTGGGACGGGTCTCTGGCTGGGGCGGGTTCTGGCTGGGGCGGGTTCTGGTTGGGACGGGTCTCTGGTTGGGGCGGGTTCTGGCTGGGGCGGGTTCTGGTTGGGACGGGTCTCTGGCTGGGGCAGGTTCTGGCTGGGACGGGTCTCTGGTTGGGGCGGATTCTGGTTGAGGCGGGTTCTGGTTGGGGCGGGTTCTGGCTGGGCTGGTTCTGGCTGGGGTGGGTTCTGGCTGGGGCAGGTTCTGGCTGGGGTGCTGGCTGGGGCAGGTCTCTGGCTGGGGCGGGTTCTGGTTGAGGCGGGTCTCTGGCTGGGGCGGGTTCTAGTTGGGGCGGGTTCTGGCTGGGGCTGGTTCTGGTTGGGGCGGGTTCTGATTGGGGCGGGTTCTGGCTGGGGCAGGTCTCTGGCTGGGGCGGGTTCTGGCTGGGGCGGGTTCTGGCTGGGGCGGGTTCTGATTGGGGCGGGTTCTGGCTGGGGCGGGTTCTGGCTGGGGCGGGTTCTGATTGGGGCGGGTTCTGGCTGGGGCGGGTTCTGGTTGGGGCGGGTTCTGATTGGGGCGGGTTCTGGTTGGGGAGCGGGTTCTGGTTGGGGCGGGTTCTGGCTGGGGCTGGTTCTGGTTGGGGCGGGTTCTGGTTGGGGCGGGTTCTGGCTGGGGCGGGTCTCTGGCTGGGGCTGGTTCTGGCTGGGGCGGGTTCTGGTTGGGACGGGTTCTGGTTGAGGCGGGTCTCTGGCTGGGGCGGGTTCTGATTGGGGAGCGGGTTCTGGCTGGGGTGGGTTCTGATTGGGGCGGGTTCTGGTTGGGGTGGGTTCTGGTTGGGGAGCGGGTTCTGGCTGGGGTGGGTTCTGGTTGGGGCGGGTCTCTGGCTGGGGCAGGTTCTGGCTGGGACGGGTCTCTGGTTGGGGCGGGTTCTGGCTGGGGCGGGTTCTGGTTGGGACGGGTTCTGGTTGGGGCGGGTTCTGGCTGGGGCGGGTTCTGGTTGGGGCGGGTTCTGATTGGGGCGGGTTCTGGTTGGGGAGCGGGTTCTGGTTGGGGCGGGTTCTGGCTGGGGCGGGTTCTGGTTGGGGCGGGTTCTGGTTGGGGCGGGTTCTGGCTGGGGCGGGTCTCTGGCTGGGGCTGGTTCTGGCTGGGGCGGGTTCTGGTTGGGACGGGTTCTGGTTGAGGCGGGTCTCTGGCTGGGGCGGGTTCTGATTGGGGAGCGGGTTCTGGCTGGGGTGGGTTCTGATTGGGGCGGGTTCTGGTTGGGGAGCGGGTTCTGGCTGGGGTGGGTTCTGATTGGGGCGGGTTCTGGTTGGGGAGCGGGTTCTGGTTGGGGCGGGTTCTGGCTGGGGCGGGTTCTGGCTGGGGCGGGTTCTGGCTGGGGTGGGTTCTGGCTGGGGCGGGTTCTGGTTGGGACGGGTTCTGGTTGAGGCGGGTCTCTGGCTGGGGCGGGTTCTAGTTGGGGCGGGTTCTGGCTGGGGCTGGTTCTGGTTGGGGCGGGTTCTGGCTGGGGTGGGTTCTGGTTGGGGCTGGTTCTGGTTGGGGCGGGTTCTGATTGGGGCGGGTTCTGGCTGGGGCGGGTTCTGGCTGGGGCGGGTTCTGGTTGGGGAGCGGGTTCTGGTTGGGGCGGGTTCTGGCTGGGGTGGGTTCTGGTTGGGGCTGGTTCTGGCTGGGGCGGGTTCTGGCTGGGGCGGGTTCTGATTGGGGCGGGTCTCTGGTTGGGGCGGGTTCTGGTTGGGGAGCGGGTTCTGGCTGGGGCGGGTCTCTGGTTGGGGCTGGTTCTGGTTGGGGCGGGTTCTGATTGGGGGGTTCTGGCTGGGGCGGGTTCTGGTTGGGACGGGTTCTGGTTGAGGCGGGTCTCTGGCTGGGGCGGGTTCTAGTTGGGGCGGGTTCTGGTTGAGGCGGGTTCTGATTGGGGCGGGTTCTGGCTGGGGTGGGTTCTGGCTGGGGCGGGTTCTGGTTGGGGCTGGTTCTGGTTGGGGCGGGTTCTGATTGGGGCGGGTCTCTGGTTGGGCTGGTTCTGGTTGGGGCGGGTTCTGGCTGGGGCGGGTTCTGGCTGGGGCGGGTTCTGGCTGGGGTGGGTTCTGGCTGGGGTGGGTTCTGGCTGGGGCGGGTTCTGATTGGGGCGGGTTCTGGTTGGGGAGCGGGTTCTGGTTGGGGCGGGTTCTGGCTGGGGCTGGTTCTGGCTGGGGCGGGTTCTGGTTGGGGCGGGTTGTGGCTGGGGCGGGTTCTGGCTGGGGCGGGTTCTGGTTGGGGCGGGTTCTGATTGGGGCGGGTTCTGGCTGGGGTGGGTTCTGGCTGGGGCGGGTTCTGGCTGGGGCGGGTTCTGATTGGGGCGGGTTCTGGTTGGGGCGGGTTCTGGCTGGGGTGGGTTCTGATTGGGGCGGGTTCTGGTTGGGGCGGGTTCTGGCTGGGGCGGGTTCTGGCTGGGGCGGGTTCTGGCTGGGCCCGGTTCAGCTCACTGCGTGGTGGTGGGACGTTCGCTGCGGTTCCAATTAGTCACAGCTAACGTTTGTGCAGTAAATCAGACGCGTTCCCGGCGCCGTGCGGCCGCACTTCAGGGGTTTCGGCCTTCGAGGGACGAAGATGCGAAGTTCAAAACTCGCTGACGGAGGAAAACGAGGCGCTTCGAAAGTGAAAGCAGCTCAGCAAAAACACTTATCTGCGTCCGACCGGTGTCAATAATCGTTTGTGCCTTCGCAGCTTCAAACGACTTTCAATAAACATCAGAGACACTGAGTCAGCGACAATTAGCAGCGCAGTTGAAGTGAGTGCAGCAGAGCCGGACCACGCAATAAGTAAAGGCGGTTCACATTCAGTCAAACTAATGAGATGATGCGATGAAACCACAGGAAAACGGACCGTGGAAGGAAATAAACGAGCTTTTAGTTCATTTGTGTTTGTGCTGTAGTGTCACACGTGTGTGTCTGTAGCAGTGACCCATCAGTCTGTCACCTGGAGGGAGAACAGGCTGTGACGTAAAACCTGGTTCTGGTTCTGGTGTTAGTGGACCTGGGCCTCCTCCTCGTCCTCATGGTTTTTGTTTCGAGGAGAACTTGACGTCGTCAGATTCCTCCGCTCTAACACTGCGCGCGCTCCGCAGTCAGGCCGTTGTGACGCGTGCCCATATTAGTGCTTCCGGTTCCCGTGGCTCATCGGGACAATGATTAACGCCTGGCAGCATAGCTGTGGCTTTTTGTGCCTTTGCTTGTTTGCTAAGCAGCGCGCGAGGCAGTGAAAGGTTCGGCTGTTTAACGGCCTTTTCACGAACGGCGCCGGAAATCCTGGTTTGAAATAAAGTGACCGTGGACGATAAAGTTTAAAAACAGCTGTTTGCTGTGATTCATTCTAAGGCTGTGATGCTGCTGTGACTCCTGGCGTTAAATCTGCAGGAAACGTGCTTTTCTCATTCATCTTCCCGCCGCTCGGAACAGTTCAATGAGCTTTTTCTTCTGCTGAGAACTGATCAAACAGAATAAAGCGTTGTGGTTGCGTTCATTATGCAACTGTGTGGAACATTAACAGAGCTGCTGTTCTCAGGTCGTTCCTGACGCTGTTTAGTCAAGGAGCGCTGACGGAACACGGCGTCTCAGTCACACCCTCCATTCACGCGCTGCTCCGTAACGAGGAGCCGCTGGGCGCGAGCCAGAGCCGCACGCGCTTCGTCCAGTGCGTTCAATGAAACGAGAGACGGAAACCGGAGCGCGGCTCGTGCGGCGCCGCGGCAGCTGTGGGAGCGTGATCACATGTCCCACGGACGTGTCCCGCGTGGGGCCGTGATGCTCGGACGCTGCGGCCGCAGCGCTCGCGGCGTCACGCGGCGCCGCTTTCATGTCAACGCTCGCCGCACCCTTTCACTGTAATTGCGGGTTTGTGAATGAGGGGCGCAGGTTCTCCGTTATATCTTTATTAGCCTCGTTCGGCCGCAGATTAAAGCGCTGCCGCGCGCAGGATGCGAGGAGCCGCAGTGTGAGGTTCACACCTCACACACCATTAGGTCCAAAGGAGCACCGGAAGTGGAGACGGGACAGCTCCGACTGTAAATAATTAAAAGAATTCACGGATTTGAATGCAAATGTTTATTTGTGTCCGTGGTGACGCAGGCAGAGACGCTGCTTTGGACTAATTACTAATTACCTGACGTCTGCTGGGTCTGAACACGGATCCAGGTTCACACTGAGTCACAGAACCACATGACGGCGTGTTTGAAGCTGCCTGGAGCTCTGAGCATCACTCTTTACAGCGTTCACAGCATGAAGGTTACACTTTACACATTCATGGATGGACTCTCCCCCTGCGCCTCTGACTCGAACCTCTGCTCCAGCTGCATCAGACCAGCACACGGAGAGAAATGATCTGTTATGAGTCTCACAGTCAGAAGCACAGGAGGTCAGTGACAGCATCATCGGATCTGTCTGTTCCAGGCCTGACATTAAACGTGACACACACACACGCACGCACGCACGCACGGACGCACGCACGCACGCACGCACGCACGCACGCACGCACACACACACACACACACACACACACACACACACACACACACACACACACACACAACCTTTGTCTCCCTCTCTCTAACACAGTGAGGGTCTCTCTTTCCCTCTCTCTCTCTCACTCGCTCGCCCTCTCTCTCTCTCTCTCTCTCTTGCCCGCCCTCTCTCTCTGCTCGGTTCATGTCTGGACATGTCTGCTCCCTTTTATCTCTGCATCTGATCTGATGTCGCACCAATGAGGGGCCCGATAATTCAGACCAGGTCAGTGTCAGTGTTCAGAGCAGACGGAGCCGTTGGATTCGCAGCATCCAACGGCTCCACTCGCTGTGAAGGAGCTTCTGCTGACTCAGCAGATCCTCTCTGGACGAGAGTGTGTGTCGTCCTGCAAGCGTCGCATGTTCCTGACATTAATGCAGTGATGGATGGCACAGACACGCATTCATCATCTCACCCCCCCGTCACCCCCCCCCCCCCCCCCCGCCCCACCCCCTTGTGTCGTCTAAATCCATCAGGAGAGAATGCATGCCTGTTCTCAGGGAGGTTGTTGTGGAGCGAGGGGTCAGAATCCTTCACATCCTCCAGAGTCAGAGCGTCCTCACGGCAGCAGGAACTGATTCCCACCACTTTTCATCACGTGTCATCTTTCCAAATATTTTTCCAGGGATCCAGTGATGTTCCAACTTGTTGCTTATATGCTTTGGACTATAGGGTTTCAACTGACAGCGGCCGTGGAATGTGAGGAACGGCAGGTGAATGTGGGCTCAACACGCTCACGTTGCGACACCGCGTCATGTGTAACACCGGCCTCGTGTCGTTCATCTGCTTTAGGCAGAGCTTCATCTTCGCGGTGCAGTGAACGCTGTGCAGTGAACGCTGTGCGGTGGTCGCTGTGCAGTGGTTGCTGTGCGGTGAACGCTGTGCGGTGAACGCTGTGCGGTGAACGCTGTGCGGTGAACGCTGTGCAGTGGTCGCTGTGCAGTGAACGCTGTGCGGTGGTCGCTGTGCAGTGAACGCTGTGCAGTGATCGCTGTGCAGTGATCGCTGTGCAGTGGTCGCTGTGCAGTGAACGCTGTGCAGTGGTCGCTGTGCAGTGATCGCTGTACAGTGAACGCTGTGCGGTGGTCGCTGTGCAGTGAACGCTGTGCGGTGGTCGCTGTGCGGTGTTCGCTGTGCGGTGATCGCTGTGCAGTGGTCGCTGTGCAGTGAACGCTGTGCGGTGGTCGCTGTGCAGTGAACGCTGTGCGGTGGTCGCTGTGCGGTGTTCGCTGTGCGGTGATCGCTGTGCAGTGGTCGCTGTGCAGTGAACGCTGTGCGGTGGTCGCTGTGCAGTGAACGCTGTGCAGTGAACGCTGTGCAGTGAACGCTGTGCGGTGGTCGCTGTGCAGTGAACGCTGTGCAGTGGTCGCTGTGCGGTGTTCGCTGTGCGGTGTTCGCTGTGCGGTGGTCGCTGTACAGTGATCGCTGTGCAGTGGTCGCTGTGCAGTGAACGCTGTGCGGTGGTCGCTGTGCAGTGAACGCTGTGCGGTGGTCGCTGTGCAGTGAACGCTGTGCGGTGGTCGCTGTGCAGTGAACGCTGTGCGGTGGTCGCTGTGCAGTGAACGCTGTGCGGTGGTCGCTGTGCGGTGGTCGCTGTGCAGTGAACGCTGTGCAGTGGTCGCTGTGCAGTGAACGCTGTGCAGTGATCGCTGTGCGGTGGTCGCTGTGCAGTGAACGCTGTGCGGTGGTCGCTGTGCAGTGAACGCTGTGCGGTGGTCGCTGTGCGGTGGTCGCTGTGCAGTGATCGCTGTGCGGTGATCGCTGTGCAGTGATCGCTGTGCGGTGGTCGCTGTGCAGTGAATGCTGTGCAGTGGTCGCTGTGCGGTGAACGCTGTGCGGTGAACGCTGTGCGGTGAACGCTGTGCAGTGATCGCTGTGCGGTGATCGCTGTGCGGTGATCGCTGTGCAGTGAATGCTGTGCGGTGGTTGCTGTGCGGTGGTCGCTGTGCGGTGATCGTTGTGCAGTGGTCGCTGTGCAGTGATAGCTGTGCAGTGAACGCTGTGCAGTGAACGCTGTGCAGTGATCGCTGTGCGGTGAACGCTGTGCAGTGAACGCGGTGCGGTGATCGCTGTGCGGTGGTCGCTGTGCGGTGATCGCTGTGCAGTGAACGCTGTGAAGGAGCTGCTGAGCTCAGTCTTGACCCCATGACCTTCAGCTGATTTACAGGAATCCCTCTGTCCTTCTGGCCCCACGCGGCTGCTTTCACCCACTTTCCTTCTCTTCAGGACCACTTATCTGCTCTGAGTTTATTTAAACGCCTTAAAGTACATTTTTTCCTTCACTGCTGCAGTTTCACTGTATCATTCCTTCCTCCTACAGACGTCGATTCCCAGCTTCTCGTTGCTTTTCCAGGGAAGCGTCTTGGCTCGTAGCAGCTGTTACATGCTCATCCTGTGTGTGTGTGTGTGTGTGTGTGTGTTTGTGTGTGTGTGTGCATAATGGAAACATGATCTTGCAGCTGGGATAAATGCTTTTAACACGCTCACGTGTAGCGGCCCAGCGTGTCACAGGAACTCCCATATAAGGCAATAAAAGGCGCCAGCATACATTAGGACCCGTTCAATGCTTTAAGCACTCACCAACGTACTACGGCCTTCACGTGTCAGACTGGCAGAGCTGCTCGTTTCGTTCACTGATGAATCATGATAGATAGTGTTATTTTAAACCACAATCACACATCATCACATCATCATCGTCATCAGGGAACCAGGGCTGCAGTATCACCACTATCACTACTGTATGCGCCTCGCTTTCATGTTCCGTTTGGCACATGTTCGGCCAATAAAAGGGAACAGAATCAGCCGACAGCTGGAGGCTCCTCCTGGGCCGGAGGAAACAGCTGGAGCGCACGTGGCCACTGCAAAAGCCACGGCCCAGTGTCTGCAACACGCAGCCCATGCATACGACCGGCACGCCGTCTCTGTGCATTGGTGCTGGGTCCGTGCTGCTGGTGGGCTGTGGTCCCACTGCGGCTCATCACTGGTCACTGAAGCCTGAGTTTCTAGCAGCAGCAGCAGCTCCTCTGTTGCATGAATCTGTCAAAGCTCGTCTTTTTCCATGTGTTAAGATGCCATCTTCACACACACACTCACAACTAAAGGCTAAAAACCGCTGCTTGACCAGTGGCGGCCTGTTCCCTCGTTGCTCGATGTCTAATCATGCAGATGGAATTGGATTTAGCTGTATGTGCATCATTAACATGACAAAGAAGGATCTGACAGAAGGATGAAGGATCCAGGATGAAGTGGTCCCAGAAGGAGCGGGTCATTGTCGACTGTGAGTGACGATGTGCTGCTGTCTGGATGTGAACTAAATATGTGCAAAGGTTGATTCAGCGCATGCTGAGAGAGAAGAACCTAAAACAGGGCAGGCAGAGATCCTGTACGTGCATCCAGACAGTTCACAGCCCTTTAACCCAAATCTCCAGATGAGGTCTCGGCTGATCGACGGCCTGAGGGGGAGCCGGCGGCTGAAACGTGTCCCCCTGAAGCAGCTGTTTGAACAGTTACAGCTCAGTATGAACTTATGCAACGCTTCAGATGAAGCAAACGCATTCCTCACATGAAAGCGCCAATAAAGCTGCAACAGCGAAGCCGCAGGAGATTAACCACGTGTGCACACGTGAAGAGCAGGTCCCGGCCCGTCGTGGACACGGCGTGTGGAATTCAGAGGAGGGGGGGGGAGAGAGAGAGAGAGAGAGAGAGAGAGAGAGAGAGAGAGAGAGAGAGAGAGAGCGAGAGAGAGAGGGAGAGAGAGAGAGAGAGAGAGAGAGAGAGTGAGAAAGAGAGAGGGAGAGAGAGAGAGAGAGAGAGAGTGAGAGAGAGAGGGAGAGAGAGAGAGAGAGAGAGAGAGAGAGAGAGAGAGAGAGAGAGAGAGGTGAGAAAGAGAGAGGGAGAGAGAGAGGGAGAGAGAGGCCCTGAGGCGCCGTGAGAGGACGGGAACGATGGCGACAAGCTGCTGGTCAGCGTTCATAAACGTGAAGGAAACCGACCCGAGAGCAGAGAGGATCATGGGAAATGTCCACAGCCCTGCGCTCCATTCGCAGATGATGCTTATTTACACAACACTGGACGAGGACAGAGGACAGGAAGCTGCGTGAGGAGGTCGACGTAGGACACGGGTCACAACAACAGCCCAGTAATGAACTTCAGGCCTTTCAGGTCAAGTCATTGAAGCCAAGTATCAAACACACAGGTTTGGTCGTTCGCACCATTAAAAGCAGAATCAAACCAAACCAAATCAACGAGCTCCAACATCCATCTCCATCCCTGGACCCTTGTGATGATGCGTTGGGCTGTTTGTGTCTTCAGCCTCACGCAGGTGCAGCTGGTGAGTGGAGACAAAGCGGCTGGAATCAGGTCACAGCTCAGTGGGGCAGAGGTTCATATGTCACCGCGTCGCTGCAGCAGGAAGCTGAGGCGGTTGGTAGCGGCAGCTGCTGCTCTTCAACGACTGCAGGTAATATTTAACCCACTCCACGCAGGTGCTGCAGCGTCGCCACGCGCGTCCCGATGACGGCGGCGGCGAAGGCGCCAGAGCAAACGCCCACGCACAGGTTCCCATGGGATCCGCTCCGCTGGGATGTGGTTCCAGGGCGTGTTCCAGCAGCATGAATGAAACAAAGGCGCTCTATGCCAGCGTTTGTGAAGCCGTATCAAGAATTCTTCAATCGTCTGCTGATGTTTTAAAAGCCCATTAATTGGCTTTTAATCTGTAAAAGCTCTAAGTCGCCACTTTGCTGATCCTTCGACTGTAAGTTGAATCTGGAAAGAGTGTTTGTCCTCATGGAAGAAGCAAACTGGACGCTGGAACTGCTCCTTCAGGTGGTTTCAGGCCCAGCTTCAGTTCTCTGTTAACAGAACGCCCCCCGCGGTCGACAGATGGTGGTTCATGACTCACATTGTTTGTTGTCGGTGCTAAAAAGCGTAACTGAGCGGAGTCGTACTGAGCGTTTGCATCGTTAACATTTGCACAAAGTGGAAGCGTCTCAGCGCTGTGTGTGTGTTTGAGCGTTGCCTCAGAGCTGCTGGATAAACCCTAATTCCTGCCTGTGTGAACACAGGGAGTGCCTCCGTTCTCTTGACAGATGAATGAGGACGGTAGAAAGATGTGGATTAGCGGCGTGAGTCCCATTTACACAAGCAGGACCTGAAGCGCGTTCTGCTCCACATCGTCGCTGTCTGGAGCTCAGCCCTCAGAGCCCACGATCAGCGCAGAGTCACTTCACACCAAAAGGACTGCAGCGTTAGTGTGTGAGACGCAATAAGTGACATCATCAACGTGAGAACAAATGACTTTCAAGCGTTTGTGTGCATCGGTTGTTAACAGGCACCTGCGTCTGTGCAGAACCTTTGCAGATGCAGATGAAAGGGAACTAAAGATAGCTGCTTTATAACTGGCGGCCTGTTTCCTGCTGCGTCTTTGATGTGATAAAAGTGAAAGATTTCCTAGAAGTACGATGTCAACGCCGTCCTCTTCCTCTCTGACAGGAAGTTTCCTGCAGCTGTGGCGGCGCGACAGCATCACAGAGCGATGGAAAGAGGCCGCTTATGTCACAGTGTGTGTGTGTGTGTGTGTGTGTGTGTGTGTGTGTGTGTGTGTGTGTGTGTGTGTGTGTGTGTGTGTGTGTGTGTCTGTTTGTGTGTGTGTGTGTGTGTCTGTTTGTGTGTGTGTGTGTGTCTGTTTGTGTGTGTGTGTGTGTGTGTGTGTGTGTGTGTGTGTAGTACCACAGACAACAGAAACAGGTGAAGATGCTCCATTTCCATGGTTACCACAACTTCCTGTCAGAGTAAAAACAAGGCAGCGAGAAGAACACATGTCGTGAGATCGTACAGAGCGACAGATGAGGCTTTAAAGTGGTTTCGTTCCTCTGGAGTCAGCATCTCGGCAGATTAGAAGACAGATAGAAGACAGGTGGAGGGTGAGAGGAACTGTGGGCGTGCTGAGAGAGCGCGAGCACGAGACAAAGTGTGAAAAAGTGTGGAGGAGCGAGGGAGGGGATGAAAGAGAGGCGTGGAGAATGAATGGGGCCTTTACAGTCGCAGAGGACGGGGAAAAGCTGCCTGAGGAATTCCATTCAGCCACTTCTAAGAAGCCGTGGGAATTTATTGGAAGCGCTGCTCTGGAGACGTGGCCGCGGCGGCGGGAGAGGGGGGGGAGAGGTGGTGAGAGGGTGAGTTCACCCTCTCACACACAGAATACCTCAGAAGGACCAGGATTCACGTGTGCTGAGCCACGCTGCAGTTCGTTTGTATGGGAGGTCATTTAGAATGTCTGGACGTCGCCCCTCAGCAGCTCAAACAGCCTGTGAGCAGAGGAGCACGACCTCACAGGACGCTGCTTCACCTCATCACAACCATCATGAGCCGCCACTGCACCAAGCAAACGCCTCGTGGCTCCACTCCTGTTCCCAGAGGTTCCCAGAAGTGTTGCATTACTGCCTGGGGTTCCTCAGTATTAGGGGTCAGGACCCAGCAATGACTCACACACACACACACACACACACACACACACACACACACACACACACACACACACACACACACACACACACACACACACACACACACACACACACACACACACACACACACACACACACAGGGGGCTTCAGATCTCATATCCTCAGCGTGAAGAATTAGCGAATCCCCCTGTGGCTCCACCGTCAGCTGCCAAAGGCTGTGAGGGTGCGAGGACCAAACACACTCAGATGTAGGAAACCATCACTAACAGCCTCTTCACCATCACCTATGAGTTTCTATTCGATTCACATGATGAACCGCTGCGTGAGGCTCGTCGTGTACGAACGTTAGTGATGTTTCCCTTCCTGCTGTGGACGCAGCGCCTTCATGCAGCAGAGCGTGAGCTGCTCCCACTGGACCGAGGGGGAGGAACATCCCTTTCCCTCCATCTGACGCGTTTTCACAACAGTGACTGAACATTGGTGCTCTGGATCATTGCAACAATTCACTGTCATGTGGAAATCGCATATAAAGTTCAGAAGGTGTAGCTCAATCACAAAGACTAAGCTTTTACTAAACGGTGCGATGAAGAGGAGGAGGATGACGAGGAAGAGGAGGAAGAGGATGAAGATGAGGAGGAGGATGAAGATGAGGAAGAGGAGGAGGAGGAGGCTCTGTCATAAAATACCATTCCACTATAATAAAGTAATGTTATGGTTACGGTGTCGGGGCCTTATTGGTTCGTCCTCGTTCGGGGACTTTGGGAGGAGCATTAACTGTCGTCCTCCTCCTCCCACACATTCACAGCCCATTAAGTGGTGCAGTACCGACACCCCACACGGAAAAACAGCAGAACCAACGGAGAGAGAGCGCATGAAGACGAGCGCGAGGACGTCATCCGGCGAGTGAAACAACAGGCTGACGAGGACGCGCTGTGCAAACATCAGTCCTGCACATGAATGAGACTTCCCGCTTTGTGTTCCCAGCGCTGGGTCACGGACGCAGGATGAATGAGTGAATGAGTGAACGAGGAGCAGAGGGAGCCGTGGAGTGGGCCCGTGTTATTTTAGTGTCTGCAGTTGTTTTAGCGGCTTCCCAGCGGGAGCGGCGCTGGCTGCTGCCGTGGAGGTGCCGTAACCGGCTGCGGCGCACACAGGGGTCAAAGGTCAGCGCACAGTTAAAGATCTGCTAACACCAGCATGCGCGGACACAAAGCGCAGCGTCTCTGTTTCTGTGGGAGTGAATGGGAGACGCGGGGCTGACGCTGGGAACGCCGCTGCTCCATAATCCCCCGCGTTGAACCCAGCGCCAAGCATTTACGGCCTTCAGCTTCAGGTTAACAGCACCAAACGTGCCGTTCTCCCATTAGTCCAGGCTGGGAGCCAAACACTTGGTTCAGCTGTGAACTGATGCATTGTGTCCACTGCACGGCCTTCACCTGAAGCTTTAGGCCTCACAGACGATGATGTCATCATGCGTTTTGATAATAATATTAATATTTTTCCTATGTCACAATGAAGCCTGTCCTCTACATTTAACATTATTTTATTATTTATTCATAGTAATAATTGACCTACATTGATCTCAGGTTGGGGCCGTTTTAACCCTTCCTCGGCGACGCACGGCGCCCAGCGAGCTGCTGTGGAGTGTTTTGCTCAAGGACACACCCGGTGCCAGAAGCGGGACTCAAACCAGAGACCTGCTGCTTCCCAGGCCGTGCTCTATCGACTGAGAGAACTGAAATGAAGCCAGAACCCGAGAGGCTTCCTGCTGCAGCAACAGGAAACGTCAGCGCATCTGAGCTGCATCTGAGCTGCATCTGAGCTGCATCTGAGCTGCATCTGATCAGCTGACAGGAATCACGAGCAGCAGGATCAGACAGAAGCTACAGACACGAGCAGTGAGGCGTTCAGGTTCACGCAGGTCATCACTGAACAGCGAACTGCTGAGAATGGCTCATTTGTGGCTTTTATCTATTGAGTAATCTTTACTTAGAACGGTTAATTTTTAATCTCCTTTCAGAACCCGTCGCTGTCGCCCTGTTTGTCCCCTCCAGTTTACAAATATTTGTTGATCGTGACATTTTAAAAGTTGAATCGCTCCTCTGCGTCTCTTTGTCTTCTTCTCTCCCGTTTTTTCCTTTCATCTCTGACAAATCCCATTACCTTCTGATCCTCCATGACCCTCAGTGACCTTTGGTGGAACGGGGTCATGACCAAATCTGTGTGTGTGTGTGTGTGTGTCTGTGTGTCTGTGCGTGTGTTTGTGTGTGTCTGTGCATGTGTGTGTGTGTGTGTGTGTGTCTGTGCTTGTGTTTGTGTGTGTCTGTGCGTGTGTTTTTATGGGTTGTGTTGTGTGTGTGTGTGTGTGTGTGTGTCTGTGCGTGTCTGTGCGTGTGTGTGTGTGTGTGTGTGTGTGTGTGTGTGTGTGTGTGTGTGTGTGTGTGTGTATGTCCTCCTCCCTGTGTGTCACAGAGGTCAGAGGTTGAACTGGCGCTAACGACCACGACGCACTAATGAACACGCAGCCCAGTAATTAAACGGTAACAGGCCCATTGTGAGAAGTTAACTTTCCTTAATGTCATTAAAGTAACTGTCTCAGGTCCAGGAGCAGCATCCATGGATCCAGGCGTAAGAAGTAGCGCTGATCCTCCTCCTCCTTCGTGCTTTGAGCATCTTCACATTCTCCTCCTCGTCTCTAAAGCTTCGTTCTCCCGTCGTCTCCTCCTCTTCTGTCCTGTCCTCCTTCGTTCCTTCCTCCTCCTCGTCTCTCCATAGCTTTTATTAAACTATTGTATCATTGTTGTCATTTACTACTGATTCATTCATCACATCACACTTTGCTGTTGTTGTGACCTGAGCTCGACCTTCTCTTGGACTCTGTACTTATTCCTTCCTTGTATTGTACCTAAATAATGTGATTTATCTTGACAACATCCAGTGACTCAGTCTGCTGTAATGTCAATTTGGCCTGAATGAATGAACACAAAACAGACTCACACACTTTTCTATCCTTATGAGGACACGCGTTGATGTGAAACATTCACTAACTCCTCACCCGAACGCAACCAGCAGCAGTTTAATGGTGGAAAAACCTCAACCTTCAACAAACTAAGGCTGAAAAATGTCAAAAAAGTAGTATTTGCCTCAAACAACCCGCGAAAGCTGACAAGTCCTCACTGTGTAAGGAAACACACACACACACACACACACACACACACACACACACACACACACACACACACACACACACACACACACACACACACACACACACACACAGGGTGGGTCTGTTTTTCCCGTAAGTGGATGTAATTTTTTTATCACTGAAAAGAGGAAGACGTCTGTTAGTCAGCCTCGTATTAAGTTACACAGCCACTTGGATTTCATTCAATTCAAACGGTCCTGAGGCCCGGTTCCAGCCAATCACAGCGCTCCTCACCGCCCACGGAATTCCTCTCAGCCAATGAGAGGCCGGTGTTGAGTGACACAAAAGATATTCCATTCATTCCAGAGCGCTGAGCGTTAAATCAGTGGTTTGGTGCTTCCTTTTACTGTCATCTGTACTGTGTGTGTGTGTGTGTGTGTGTGTGTGTGTGTGTGTGTGTGTGTGTGTGTGTGTGTGTGTGTGTGTGTGCTGGATGTGACCAACTTCCTGTTTGCAGTTGTAAAGCACATCCCTGTGGGGTCACACGGCGTGACTGAGTGGGAGTGGGAAGAGAAGGAGGCCTCAGCTGAGACCAGTGACACCAGCACATTCCAGCCCAGCGCCGCGGTCCCATGTGCTCACGGACCCCAGACCCACCAGACCAGCATCAGTGGAGCACACGGGCCGTAACGTGGGCTTCTGTTCAGGAATACGTCTATAATAAATGGGCTGAAATCTGAAAAAGCGTGTCAGTTTGTCTGCACCTTCTCACGGTACAATGGATCAGTACGTTTATGTCCTTGAACAATAACCAGAACATGAACCCTGACCCGCTCCAGGAGGCCGCGTTTGGGCTCCTGTTTGTGGGTTCTGGACAGGAGCAGCCGAGCGTCTCTGGGCCGGAGCTCCGTCACATCGTCACTGAGCTGAGAAGGAGGAAATCGAACCCGTCGTCTTCATCATCCTCACATTCATCACGGCTCCGGCTTCTGACGAGGTCCAGGCCTTTTGCTAATCAGAACCAGGACACAATGAGCTGCACTGGGCACTGACCTGGAGCGACTTCCTGAAAACGCTGCCACTGAGTTGGAAGACGTTCGTCTGAATATAATGTGGTCAAAAACATTTCCCTTCATGAGAACAAAACCAGGAAAACAGACTTCAGCTGAACTCGAGTGTGTGTGTTGGTCTGAGAGTCCGTTTCTAGAGAACAGGTGTGTGAGAACAAAGCTTTCGCCTGCTGTGATTCCTGTTGTGGAGTCGATTATTTGGTTTAAGCGTAAACTGGATCCACACGTCAGGCGCCGCCGCTGCAGCGTGTCCTCATCAGCATCATCACCATCAGCATCATCACGACCATCACCGTCATCACAACCAACATCATCATCATCATCACCGTCATAACCATCACCATCAGCATCATCACAACCATCACCGTCATCACCATCACCATCATCACAACCAACATCATCATCACAAAAAAACATCATCATCATCATCATCATCATCATCATCATCATCATCATCATTACAACCATCATCATCATCATCATCATCATCATCATCATCACAACCATCATCATCATCATCATCATCACAACCATCATCATCATCATCATCATCACAACCATCATCATCATCATCACAACCATCACCGTTATCACCATCACGATCACCATCATCACAACCAACATCATCATCATCATCATCATCATCATCATCATCATCATCATCATCATCATCATCATCATCTTTATCATCATCTTTATCATCATCATCATCATCATTACAACCATCATCATCATCATCATCATCATCCCAACCATCATCATCATCATCATCATCATTACGATCATCATCATCATCATCACCTGTTTCTCCAAGTGGACCTGGGGAACCTCCTGCTTCCTGTTGACCAATGCAACCACAAATAGCTGGTCCAAGTATAAGTCAGTGTTAAAACACACACGTAAAAAACATAAATTAAGTTAATGACTTATGCGACATCTGCATTTGCTGCTGTAATAACGCGATTACTGTAGCAGTTCTGCATCTGAGGTGAGTTGACATTTGTGACCTGCTGCTGTTAAACCACACTGAACAGTTTCCACGAAGTCATTGTCATGTCCTGGTACAGTGTGAACAAAGGAAGCGCAGAACGAACTGTTTTTATGGAAAAAAAACATATAAACATATAAAAACATATATAAAATACATAATAAACATGGATTCAGTCGTCTGACGTCTAATCACAGAATCCACATGCTGTTTCCGACAGTGTTTGATCTGCTTTGAATCAGTTTACACTACACAGATGCCGCTCTGATCTTGAACAGATAAGAAGCGGGTCAAAGGTCAAGTTGATGTTGAAAACGTAAACCTGCTTTTGTAGCGGAACGTAAACGGAAACGCAGAATGTAAACAACGCAAATGCAGCGACTGCCGTTTATGCAAATTAACCCAGCAGTGTATGTGTTAGTTCTGTGTGTGTGTGTGTGTGTGTGTGTGTGTGTGTGTGTGTGTGTGTGTGTGTGTGTGTGTGCGTGTTTTTGTGTGTGTGTCTCTGTGTCTCTGTGTTTCTGTGTGTACGTGTTAGTGTGTGTGTGTGTTTTTTTGTGTGTGTTTTTTTTGTGTGTGTTTTTGTGTGTTTTTGTGTGTGTGTCTCTGTGTCTCTGTGTTTCTGTGTGTACGTGTTACTGTGTGCGTCTGTTTTTGTTTGTGTGTCTCTGTGTTTCTGTGTGTACGTGTTACTGTGTGCGTGTGTGTGTGTGTGTGTGTGTCTCTGTGTGCTCAGAGCTAAATCCAGGATGAGGTCATGCTGCCCTCCTGTTTCCCGCAGGCTCCACGCTCCGCGTTTGTTCAGGTGAACGGGTCGGACCTTCACTCTGGGCCTGTTTGCTCTTCGTATCAAGGAGCTGGAGTCTGTTCCGACCGCGCGCACGTCACGCTGCACACTTTGTTCGTTTCCAGCTCAGCGAGTCAACAGTGCAGCTCTCTTTTCACTCTGCTCCTCCGCGTTCGGACCCGACAGCAGGTTCTGGCCTTTCACACAGTGACGGTGGCAGAACAGGACCTTTTCTCTTCCAACCCCCTGTCGAAGCCTGTAGCTGAACGCAGTTCATTGATTTCCAGAAGAGACTTTTCAGTTCTGGTAACTGGATCCATATTCCTGTCAGACGCACGGAACTCTGTCCCGCGTGCGTTGTGTTGTTGCCTCTTTGTTTTTCTTCCTCCGTTGTTTTCACTCGTCAACGTCCCTCAAACATTCATTATATTTGGTCTCAGTTTCCTTTGCTGAAATCAGGTGTTTCCCTGAAACATCTGTCCACATCCTGGAATGTGTGTCTGTATCTAACGTGTGTCTGTGCGTGCGTGGTCCCTGGTTCCATTCCCGTCCTAAACAGAAGCCCAGGTGTGAGCTGTTATTCATGACATACATTCTCTCGTATCGTATCAGATAATGATGAAGCGTGTGCTGCAGCTGCAGCCACAGCATTCATTTAGAAACTCGCCTCATCAGATGAGCACGAGCTGTGGTGGGTCTGTGTTACAGTATGTATGAGACCAGTATGTGTATGGGTTATGTATGTTCAGGCACTTCCTCACATTCCCACACGCACAGAGAAGAACAGGTTGCTGGTTTAACGCCAGCAAAGCTGCAGCTGGAGAGAAAAAGTGGAAAGATACAAACTCAACAGCCCCTAAAGCACTAAGTGGACGCAGCACGGAGTCGCTGAGAGCTGGAGGACAGGACAAGATGCTGTCAGCGCCCAGTTTGTCACTTATTCTGGGTCCAGATTTTCCTCCGCACTCGTTGCTGATGACGGGAAGTGAGCAGGAGCACGAGGAGCAGCGGTGCAATGGAGACACAGCCTCAGCAGCACTAAATCACACGCTGCCCAGAATACACAGCGCGTCAGCGTGTGGCATGTGTTCCTAGAAGGAGTGCGTGCCGTTATATAACCGCACATTGTGTTACAGCCTCAACCAGACGCACACGACCTGCTCCACTCTGTTTCAACATGCAGTTCCAAAAGTCACTCAAGCAGAGGTCACGGGCAGCGTTACTGCAGCAGCAGCATCAGCGAGAGGCGCACAACGATGTGTGAAAGGAGTAAAACATTACGACAAACACAGTTCAACGTGACAACACGGTGTTTAGAGTAAACACACAATCATAGCTCCTCTGTTTTTGTCTGTATGACCCCCGCGACCTTTGACCTTCAACTCCTGACCCCTGCTACGCAGTCGTGTTTATCCACCGAGGAACTGAAGCTTGAACTTCTGCTGAGTTCACACACACGCACACACACACACACACACGCACAAACACACACACACACACACACACACGCACGCACGCACGCACGCACGCACGCACGCACGCACGCACGCACGCACGCGTGAGTTCACTGTGTGTGTGTGACGTCCGTGCGTGTTTGTGCGTCCGTGTGTGTGTTCTGATTGTGGCCGTTGTGTTAGTAACTGCCAGAGCAGCTGTCCAGTGAGTGTGTCCAGAACTGCTTCAGTGCTAACGGCAGCGCTCGAAGCAGCAGCGTTAGCATCCTCCGCTAACAGCAGGTATTTATGAGGCTGATTAGATCAGTATTTATTACTGATGTCGTCGTCTCACAGTGAAACGCTGCACGTGATCATTCACGCTCTTTGTTTTGCCTCCTGGAGCCGTCCGTCAGCTTCAGATCTGGTCTCCAGACAAAGACCTCAGAGAGGAGGGTCCTCGTCCTCAGGTGCTGCTCAGTCAGTCTGGGTTCCAGATGGACCCGCTGAACCAGGAGAACCAGGATCCTCGTCCAGTGTCATAAATACTCTGATGATGAGGAGAAAATGTGACTGGACGCGTTCCTGCGTTACTGCAGTCACTTCCTGCCCCACATTTCCAGGAGCTGGAGGTCCGTGTGTGCGATGTGACCCGTCTCTGGCAGCCCGTCAGAACATTGCGTTACTGTGTGAACGGCACACGTTCCACATTTGGCAGCAGAGGTCAGCGAGTCGGGTTTCGCGCCGCCGTCGCGGTGCTGGGGTTCGAGTGTTGACCTAGAATCCTTCCAGAACCAGCAGAGAGTTACACCACCTCCAGCGGTGCCCTTTGACCTCAGCCTCCACTCATTAAACAGACGCGTGGGTGCAGGTGTGGCTCTGTTTGTCTGCATCCGCTGCGTTGACATTATTTACACCAGCTCCACAACGTTCACGCATTCGAACCCTGAAGCCCCTTGTTGGAAACGCGCCGGCCTGTTCTCTGTGACTGCATCTCTGAGGCCGGGCCTCACCCCACCTCAGCCTCACCCCACCTCAGCCTCACCCCACCTCAGCCTCACACCCACCTCAGCCTCACCCCCACCTCAGCCTCACCCCACCTCAGCCTCACCCCACCTCAGCCTCACCCCACCTCAGCCTCACCTCACCCCACCTCAGCCTCAGCCTCACCCCCTCAGCCTCACACCCACCTCAGCCTCACCCCACCTCAGCCTCACCCCACCTCAGCCTCACCCCACCCCACCTCAGCCTCACCCCACCCTCACCCCACCTCACCTCACACCCCACCTCAGCCTCACCCCCACACCTCAGCCTCACCCCCACCTCAGCCCTCACCCCACCCCACCTCAGCCTCACCCCACCTCAGCCTCAGCCTCCCCCCACCTCAGCCTCACCCCACCTCAGCCTCACCCCACCTCAGCCTCAGCCTCACCCCACCTCAGCCTCACACCCACCTCAGCCTCACCCCCCCCCACCTCAGCCTCACCCCACCCCACCTCAGCCTCACCCCCACCTCAGCCTCACCCCACCTCAGCCTCCCCCCACCTCAGCCTCACCCCCACCTCAGCCTCACCCCACCTCAGCCTCACGCCCACCTCAGCCTCACCCCCAGCCGCGCAGAGGCCGTGAACGTCTGGAAACTACAGTCCGCTGCTCTGAAGGTGCGCCGTGAAAAGGTCACAGAGCCACAGACGCATGGAGCGAGCACGAGGCTTTCCACTGAAGGCGCCTCCGCCTCCAGCTGTGCTTTTCATCTTCAGAACCAGTCAGTTAAACGTGGATATTCACAAACAAGCTCTGCTTCATCTGAGGCTTAAAAGAAAACCAATTCCTCATTCCTGACGATAATATTTGAAT